>NW_015386583.1:269407-270430 GCF_001527695.2 Protobothrops mucrosquamatus | reverse complement strand
GATAAAGGCAAAAGATTTTTATAGCTCAATTTTGAAAGCAGGTCATTCAACATCTCCACAAGGTATGAGGAAAGAAAGAACTCAAGAAGATAAAGCACAAGCTACTTCATCACCAAAAGCCATCAAATCACAAGACCAAATTCAAGTGGAGTCACAACTTTTGGAATTTACAGATGATCCAAAATCTCAGAGATTGACTTGTGCAGCTCACAGACATAAAGAAAGAGAGCAACGAAGATTGGATGAGGTACCTATAGATCAGCAGGTAACTTCAGAGCCAGTGGGAGGAGCGAGACCAAAGAAATCAGTGTCGGCTGATATGCAAGGGGCGCTCCTGAGGCTCTCTGCCACTAAAGACGGCAAGGTTCCTGACATGGAATGTTAATGGATTGAATTCACCGCAGAAGAGAAAAAAGGTATTTTATTATTTGAAGCAACATAAAAATGACGTTATTTGCTTACAAGAGACTCATATTACAGTAAAAGATCAAAAGTATTTGATTAATTCACGGTTGGGAACACATTTTATTGCACCTGCGCCCCAGAAAAAAGCTGGGGTAGTCACATACGTTAAAAATGAGTTCCTTCCTAAATTGATTGACTCTGACTTAGAAGGAAGATATGTTTTTATCGAAATGCTTTTGAATGGGAAGAAATGTCTTATTATTGGATTATACGCTCCAAATTCACAGCAGAAACAGTTTTATAAATTGATACATCAGAAGCTAAATCAAATGGATTACAAATCTGTTATTATGATGGGAGATTGGAATGGAGTATTGGACTCAAGAAAAGATAAGAAAGGTTCCTGCAAAGCTTTTAACTCAACGTTGCCCAAAACTTTTTTTGACTTGAAAGAAGAACTGGAACTGGAGGATATATGGCGGGATAGAAATATGGATGAGAAAGATTACACTTTTTTTCGGATAGGCACCAATCCTATTCGAGAATTGACTTTTTTTTGATAACTAATGATTTTCTTTCTAGGGTGAAGAATGTTAAGATTTTTCCTAGGACTTTGTC
>NW_015386583.1:258782-267539 GCF_001527695.2 Protobothrops mucrosquamatus | reverse complement strand
GGGGTTTATATCACAGCTTCTAACACAAAATTGTATAAGAATAATTATGAAGCTTTATGGGCTAAGGTACAAAAGGATCTAAATGAGTGGGAAAAATTGCAATTATCTTTGTTGGGAAGAATTTCAGCTGTAAAAATGAATGTTCTTCCCAAATTTCTTTTCTTGTTTCAGATGATTCCTATTTTAAAAAAAGATGCTGATTTGGATGATTGGCAAAAGGGTATAAACAAATTTATTTGGGCAGGCAAGAAGCCAAGGGTTAGGTTTAAGATTATGCAGGATGTAAGAGAACTATACACTATTGCTTAAAGTTTAAGAAGCAAACAGAGTGAACTTGTACATGAGGGCAGTTATAATATAGTTATCGTTACTGAAACTTGGTGGGATGAAAGTACTGGAAGGATATAAACTGTTCAAAAGAAACAAACCTAACAAAAGAGGACATGGAGTTCCATCCAACTCCTCTTTTGTTAGGTCTTAATTTTTTACTTGCATAAGAAATCACTACACCTCTACAAAAATTCTTAAAACCAAGGATGAAAGCCTCCTTGGATGCATATGGGTTTATATAAAAGGGAAAAAATGGCATTGCTATAAGTGTATACCAGAGGCCACTCAAAGAAACAGAGCAAATGCTAATCAGTTAGCTGCAGTGTGCATGAAGCACACCAAAATAGTAATGGGTGACTTTAACTACCCTGACATCAGCTGGGAGACAAACAAAGAATTGAGTTGTTTTGTTTCCAAGTTCAGTTGGCACATTCTAACTAACCTTTCCTTCGCTTTACCTTCAATTGTGTGAAGGGTATTTTTAAAGGTATTTTGTAAGTTCATGACAAGTCACTATGCTGAGAAGTGTCAGATGGTCTGCCCTTGGTATTATAAGCATTGCAGGGATAAAATAACTGGAATGGGTTAGGTTCATCCCTATCTGGGTTTTTTCACCTGAATTAGCCACACCAGAAAGTTGCAACAATCCAGAAAAATAAAGCCTACAAGCCTATTTTGTTTCAACACTGAGTATTCGTTGTTTAATAAGAATTCATCTGCAATGTGATCACCATTTACAGTAACATATGGTTACCCTGACATTGATCCAAGATGAAGTCACAATGTGTCATTTACTAGCAGTCATAAAGCACAGCAATTTTTTTGGTTGTTGAACCATTGACAACATGTGACTTAGTCATCGATATTAGCATATACTATACCCGTGGTGGCGAACCTATGGCACGTATGCCACAGGCGGCACGCAGAGCTATCTCTGGAGGCACCTGAGCCATTGCTGGGCTGAGCTGCTCCCTCCTCCTCTCCGCGCATGCGCAGTCTGGGAATAGGCGAGAGGCTATAAAAGGAGCAACTTTTGGCGGAAGCAGCATTTGCTGCATACAGCGAGAGAGCGAGCACGAGTCGGAGTGGACAGCAAGCCAGCAAGCGAGCATGAGCCAACAGCTCGGTGGTCACGCCCACTCGGTGGCCACGCCCACCCGGCACCCAGTGATGCATAAGGGGGTATGGGTTGCAGTTTGGGCACTCGGTCTTTAAAAGGTTCGCCACCACTGTACTATACAATATGCATCTTGTATTTGGAAGGGAAATAGTTTTATGCAAACATAGTTTTACACAGATATAATCTGCTAAATATACTTCTGTGTAAAACATGAAAGAAAGTAATATTTCTCTAGTCCAGAAACAAGAATCTCAAGATTTCAAATCTTAGATTATTTCTGGTATCTTTTATTGGATTCTTGAATAAAAAATATCATGCATGGCACATAGATTTCTACAAAGATAGAAAAAATGCGATGCAAGTTGATTTTCCCCTAAATCTGTGACATAAAAAGGAGCAGCATGGTATATGCAAGATTTAATGTTCATTCATTCTAGACTATTGTGGGGCCTAACATCTCAACTCTCTAAATAAGGAATACCCATTATATGTTTTGGATTACAGTTTCCATAGCCTGTTATTAGTCATGTAGGGTGAGTTGAAAACATAGAGAATACACATTTGCCTATTTCCATCCTACATTAAGTAATTAATGTACATGTGCTACTGTGTATTTTGGAATAATTTGCAGCATGCTAGCAGCTCTGTGTTAAAAAATATGAAGACATTTCCCAGAAAAGAAAAATTGAGAACAGCAGTAAAGAAATATCTATTTTGATAGATGCATATACTTTGCTTATAACTGACTATACAGAAATGAAAGACACAGGTTAAAAAAATAGTTCAAGTTTTCGTTGAATAAAATATTATAATGCTTCATGGGGGGATCCTCTTTCTTTAAAATTCATTTTCTGAAATTGTGGGATTTGAATTTATTCTAAGTGAGTGTGGTTTTGACTAGTATCAATAGTTTTCATCAACAGGAGTATTTTTTTTATATAAAACATCCTTTTTTTAGCCTACAATCCAAAAAAGCAAAATGACCAAACCAATCATCTGTTATTCAGAATCCACCTGTAAAATAAATATGCCACATGCCTCCAAGTTAAATGTCACAACCTTGAATTAGGGTTAAAAGAATTAATTATGACCATGAATAAGTTGGAAAACATTATCAGCAGTTGGAGCTACAATAATAAACAAGCATTTTATTTCCTTGAAGATCTTTTTAAAAATTATGAAATCCGTCTGCATTATGTTTAAAGAAGGCTATTAAAAGGATTGTTTAGTGCTAGTGGAATGACAAGCTTGAACTAATGAACTCCAAATATATACAGCCCCAAATATCTACAAAGCAAAATTAAAAAACAGGTAAACCATTTACAAAAATGACTGATTCTATGTGACCATACTAGTTAACCAAAGTACTTTTATAAGGTTGCCTTGAACACAAGGGGGATCCTGTTACCTACAGTTGAAACTTGTGTTTATAGTAATATATGTATTACAACAGCAAAAAATATAGCAAATGATATAATTGATCAGCACACCAAAATCACAGGCATGGGCAATAAAAAGAAATGTGATTCATTAGAGTCCAAGTGCTTCCCCTTACTGATATTGTAATGGGACAATAAATTACCTCTAGAACATATAAAGAAGCTTACTTGCCTGGGAATATTGATATTTGGCTGAATGTATTCTAATAATTAATAGTAGAACTTCCATTGCATTTCATCTGAAATTTGCTCTGAATTTACGAATTTTCTTGCCTAATGTTTAGTAATTATTTTTCAAATCCTAGGTAACTGAATTTTTAGCTACTCTGCAATTATGGCTATAGTACTAATTATGGCTATAATACTAATCATAGTTCTGAGTCCGCAAGGAGAAGGGCGGGATATAAATTTAATTTAATTTAATTTAATTTAATAAATAAATAAGTAAAATAAATACTTGATACCTTTATTTATATTCTCAAACAAATATATACAAAATATTAGATTCATTAACTTTCACAGAGGACAAAATGGTTTAGTTAGTTTGTCTAACACTTAGCAAAGGAGTAGAAAACTCATGACCATCTAAATGTTGGTAAATGATCAATGCTATTATCTTTTGGAGCTGATCATGTTGTCTGAGATTACTGAGAGCACTGCTAGGAGGACCACAAGTTCCCACTCCTCAGCTTGTGAACTGCTATATTATCTGTAACCAGTGGTAGGATTTAAATATGTGAACAAACTGATTCCCTGTGTGGATGCCGCTTCCAGAGGTCCATTCTGGACCTGGGCAACAAAAAATTAGCTACAGGTTCTGCCGAAGTGGTGCAAACCGGCTGAATCCTACCACTGTCTGTAACTATTCTAACCTAAAAATAAAAAAGATGGAAAGAAGAAAGACAATATACTTCAAAAATGTAGAAAAAGGCAGTACTAATGAAATAGTAGAGGCTAATAATTATGTGACTCAAAGAAGAATATTTATTAGTATATTAATAATGATAATTCTAAAGAACTCTGACAAAATTATATGAATTCTGAGAGATTTCAGGCGTGGGCATGAGAAGTAATTGCATTGATCACTCTAATGACTTGTAGCAGGACTTGGAAGGAGGAAATAGCACTATTCTTGTCCTGCCAGCTCACAGTGTGGGAGCCCTCCTGGAATTTTGGTTTCTGTTGCAAGAGCAGTTTGAGATTGTTGCTAGGAGGGGCTTTGCCAAATTGGTATTTGCTATAGATAATTGCTATATTAAAAGGGCACACATGGTTAGTAGGTTGGGGTTTTTTTGGCAAAAGTTAATCATAGTTATTTTGCAACAATGCATTTGAATTGTCCTACTTTTTTTCTTTGTATTCAGAGTGCCTATCGAGTTTTCACCAATAGCACCTGCTTGAAACATATGATTCTGAAAATCCGCAGAGATGCTCGGAATTTTGAGAGGTATCAGCATAATAGGGACCTAGTAAATTTCATCAACATATTCGCTGATACACAGTTGGAACTCCCACGAGGCTGGGAAATCAAAACCGATCAACAAGGCAAGGTACAAGAATGAAATGAAGTTAGTATTTAATTCTGTGTAAAAAAATTATAGGTATTGGTTGGGCAGGATGCTGGTGTGTGTGAAAGGTGGGGAGTATCAGTATATTAACTGGAGGGTTTTGGCTTATCCTCAGATGGCTTGTCTTCATGCAGTATTTATTCAGGAATATAGACCTTAAAATAATTATCCATATTGCTTTTCTTGGTCTATATAATGTAGTCTACTTTCAGTACATTATTCACATGGTATTTAATCATTTAATTTCTTAAACTAAAAAATCAGATTAGAAATCATGTTAAATCCTGTTTTCCATATTACCAACTCTGATAGCTCTCTTAATATTATTTCTGATTCTTAGTATTCTTCTATTGCAGTCTTTCTTTGTTGACCACAACAGTCGTGCTACCACTTTCATTGACCCCAGAATTCCACTTCAGAATGGCCGTCTACCCAATCACTTGACCCACAGACAGCATCTTCAGAGACTCCGTAGTTATAGTGCTGGAGAGGTATGTTTTCCTGCTGCCCCTAATTTATTAGAATTGCTACATAAATATGGGCATTAGAACCTAAGGGTTTCTTCAGATTCATTTTAGTAAAAGCAGATATTAGTTTTTAGCATGAGTTTTAAATAGCACCGTTATATATATTTATGACTTTTTATAAAGGAATTATTTATTTGCTTATCTCTGGGAAATAAACCTGCAGGATGTTAGAGGCAGTTTTGTTTGGGTTTATATAGCATGACAAGTTTATATAGTTGTTAAACTTATACCTATAAAAAACCAGGAAAACTGGAAATAATATTTGTTATAATATTTGCATACTGCTGATTTTATATGAATTTTTGGTGGATTGCATCAAATACCAATAAACATAACAATAATTTTTAAAAGACATAACATTGTATGAACATACAATAAAGCTCGAATTCAGCTCAGTCATATCAGATGGGAAATACTATCTGGAACAGCCCCTGTCTGACTATCTTCCTAATATCCTAATAGCATGTATGATGCTATCTGAATTTCTGGAAGTGAAGTGTTTTATTGGGATATAGTGTATGATTGGAAAAATATTTTTTTTCACTTCCCCATCCAAAATTTTACATAGTAATTTTCTAGAATTTTGTGAAGTGCATTCTTTATAGATCAAGTTTAAAGTAGGCAGTCCTACAATTATCTAGGTGTCAGTTCATATAGAGCTTCATCCCGGCCCGCCGGCCCCGCTGCTCCACCATGAGCATTTTTCCCCAGCTGCCTCTCCCCCACCATTCCTCCCTTACCACATGGCCTGGGCACTTCATCATGGGACAAATCGCCCTTATGTATTCCTATCTTTTCTCTGACCCTTGCCTTCCGAGGTGCCTGGACCGCAAGTAAATTTTCCTTGCTGCTGGGCACATTTAGTGGTGCCACTATGTATGAAGTTCATTTTTGTCCAAATATATTCAAGAGCAGAGAGCTGTGAATAGGATCCTGGATCAGCTGCCCCTAATTGGGATTAAAGCACTTTTGACCAAATGTGGAGAGTGACAGAAATTCTCAGATCACTTTGTGTGCAGTCTTCTATCTGCCTGGGTGTGCCTCCGAGAGAGGAGGAGGTTTAAGTAGCCAGGCCCAACCCAGTGCCACACATAAAAGGGATAGAGCGATGAAAGTCGAACTTTTGCTTCACTTTCCCTCTCTCCTGGCCCCTTTGGGGCCTTGCCAGAGCACCAAAAGAAGAATGAGGAGGTGGGGAGGTGGGGGAGCCAAGGGAGTAATCTTAAAAAGTGCATCGCAAATGGCATCTTATTATTATTAACAGTGTTGCCATTGCTGGCAACACTGAAATTTCCAAGAAGAGTGTCCCAGGGAAACTGGGTGCAGAGCAGAACTTGCAAGCCAAGTGCCAATATGGCCAGCAGCAGCACTGGCTCCATGGCGTGCAGGGGGTGGCAGGGCAGGCGTGCACAACCTTGCAGTGATTAGCCCATGTGGGGAGTTGCCACCACCCCTGAGGGGGGAATTCAGTCAAGAATCCTACCACCAGCTTGGCCATGGCAGCCACAGAGAGGAGTGGTGTCTCACTCTCCCTGCTCCAGTGATGCAAGGATGGGCAGGCTGTAGGCATGACAAGGTGGGTGTAGCCCACCTTGGGAGGTGGTGGGACACTATGCTACTCCCAGGAAAACATGCCTGGAAAGGAGAAGTGGCCTGGTTGCCCTACATAGCAACCGCCATATCCCTCCACCTGGGCCATTGGCCCACCTGGCACCCTCTCTGTGCACTATGTCCAATGGGAAGGCCACTACTCTAGAGGGAGTACTCAGTACTCCTGCCTTCAGCTTGGCCATGGCAGCCACAGGGAGGAGTGGCATCTTGCTTTCTCCAACCCAGCAGCATAGTGCTGGGCAAGCTTCAGGCATGGCAAGGCGGGTAGAACCCATTTTGGGGATGGCTGGGTGGCCGGGAATGAGTGTCTGGCAGGGAGGCATGGCCCAGTTGCCCCACACAGCAACCACCACTCTCTCTCTGTGTGCTGTGTCTAATGGGAAGACAAAGGCCCATCCCTTGGCATGCAGATTGGCTACCAGGATGCATGGCTAATTGTTCCATGTGGCGAATCGCCCATGATTTGTCCAATGATGAATTGGCTAGGGTCATGTAGTAGTAGGAACAGAGTGGTAGGGGCAGCCAGGTAGGAATGCCCTCAGTGGTTAGTTGGGGTAGGGGAATGGGGTAAAGCGGGTGAGGTCAGGCAGCTGCGGCCAATTGTCCCATGACCCCAGGATACTGCAATCATCATAAAATATGTGTTAGCTGAATTTTGATCACATGACTATGGTGATGCTGCAATGGTTGTTAGTGTGAAAAAATGATGTCACTTTTTTCAGTGCTGTTCAAAAGCTTATTAAACTGTTGTAAGTGAAAGACTACCTATAGTAGCTATGAATCTATGATAAGGTTCAAGTTTTTCCTCTCTGAGAAATATTATATTCCAGCAGGCTGAGATTCAATTTTACCTGGAATTTTCCAATTAGTCCCTCACTCTTCATAGACAAGGTCAAAATTTTCACAATATCTCCACCTGAAATGGCAATATATATATATCTATCTTGGTTTTCGATTATACTTCACATAATATTACTTTTTGACACACACACACACACACACACACACACACACACATACACACACACACAAGGCTTCATATAGAGGCATATAAGTGTGATAGGTGGTATTTGCTCCTATAATAAGGTAAAACTATTCTCAGGGTTGAATCAGCCCTCCTCAACCAAGGCTCTGAGGTAAAGGATGCCTAAGAGTGAACATGAGTAGAAATTATGTGTTTCAACCCTTCACTACAAACTATTTTCTTTCTTCCACACCAGTCCTCTGGGGAATAAGGAGAGGATTAAAGGAATATTCTCACCCCACCTTAGGTCTGGCTGAATACAGAAAGAGACATTAAGCAAAAATTTGGGGAGTCAGTAGCTCAATCAAGCTGAGCTAAGTGCTAGAAGGCAGCTAATAAATCCCAGAATTTAAGTAGCACTTTTTTTAAGCTGCCAAAATAATATAGCTCTAATTTAAACATTCACACAATTTAGAAAGATAAAATGTAATAAACACTAATGCAGTTCTAACTATAGGTTAATAATTCAGATTTCATGGGCATTCCCCTCATCCAAGACTCCAGCTTAATCCCAAACCTGACTGAATCCCCCTCTTTCCTTTATTGACTTTCAGGTAACTATCTCTGGGCTAAGGTTAGCTATGATTTAAAGGGCCACCTCTATAATTCCACAAGGAGTAATAGCTATGATGACATTTCTACCTGAGTAACACCAGTTGAAAATGCCCATTTAAGTTGGAGTTGAACTACTAAAGCACCGACACACTTCACAATTGATTTAGAAAAATCAACAGTGATCATCAATTACAGTGACTAATGCTATTTCTATCTACGTCCAGGCTTGGACCTTGTCTGTAGCAGAAAAAGGCGGTAGAATTAACATTTCTGGCATAAAAATCATGTCAAAAAGACATAATAATAAAAAGCTGGAAACTGTGAGCTAGACTAGTGATGGCGAATCTTTTAGAGACCCAGTGCCCAAATTGCAACCCAAACCCCATTTATTTATTTATTTATTTATTGAATTTATATCCCGCCCTTCTCCTTGCGGACTCAGGGCGGCTGACAATCAGTTAAAAAATACATCAATAACAATTACAAAATTAAAATTAGTTAAAAAGAAATATTTAAATGTTGTCTAATTAAAATATGATTAAAAACCCCTCTAAAAATTGCCCTAGGCCAGTCCCGCTTGTTG
>NW_015386583.1:212592-255919 GCF_001527695.2 Protobothrops mucrosquamatus | reverse complement strand
AGGTTCCGAGCCGCTCCAAGGCGCCCAAACCCCCACCGGTCGCCCTCGGGCTGGGTTCACTGCCGAGCCGCCAGGCCACCAGGCCGCCAGGCCGCATCTAGGCCGCCGGGCCGCATCCTCCACCCGGTCTTCTCCGCCCGGCCGCCAGCGGGCTGCCGACGGGCTCAGCGCTCTCGGCACCCCCAGCACCGGCCGCCAGCGAAGCCCCGCACTCTCAGCATCCCAGCCCCGAGTCGCCGGCTCTCAGGAGGCCCCCTGTTTTCTGCCGTGGGCTCCGTCTCCTCCGTCTCCTCAAGGGACTAACCCCGGTAGGTCCGCCATGTTCTACAGCCGCGGTGGACATGGCAGACTGGGTGGGTGGGGCCAGGGTGGCAGGGGCCAGTCCCTCGCCATCTCCGGTGCACATGTGTGCCCACAGAGAGGGCTCTGAGTGCCGCCTCTGGCACGCATGCCATAGGTTCGCCACCACTGAGCTAGACCATACATTTGCCTAGCTTGTTACCGACTATAGTAACCAGTAGTTGCTGCCTGAGCTTTAAGAAGTTTTTCAGTCATAGCTGGATAGGGCAGGGATTAAACAGGGTTCTCCTACACGTGAATCCTATGCTTAGCCTTTAAGCTTCTTCACCAATTTACCTATGGTAGGATAAGTCCGATATGAAGTCTGATCTGTTGAAATAGATAAATAATTAACCTCCAATGCATTTTTTAAAATGAAAGGTAACCTCCCCATAATTGCTCTTTTTTCAAATTTACTGATTCAAAGTGGTTCTGTTGAATTTGGAAAAAGAAAAAAAATGTTATTTGGTAGCTTAAGCTTTAGCTTTCTTATTTTGTTATTCAGAATCAACATTATTCAGAAATCTGACTACAAAATTTTCACAATTGTTTTATTGTTGTTTCTATTTTATTCTGATCCATTTTAGAATTCTGTCCAAACAGAGCAGAATAACTCCTCAATGATCCATATAACAGTAATTGTAACATAATGAAGAGAGGAAATGAAAAGCAGACTATTTCAATTTGTTAGCATAATGTTCACATCAGGCTTATGTTTCAATTATTAAGCAATATTGAATTAAAGCTTTTCATTAATGTTAATCCAATTCTTATTTGACACATGTATTGGTATATTGGCTGATTGCTCATTTACCTGTGTGCCACTTCTGGGGTTTTTCCCCCCGAAGGTGAGTTACAGATCAAGTTTAACTGTTGTTGCTTTTCTTTTTAAAATTAAAGCCAATTTAAAATAGTTAGAATTTGGCTGGATATTTAAATGGCATTGGCACATCAATAATCTTGGATTTACTCATTTTTAAACAAGCTCCTTTTTCCAATGATAGTCCAATGTGATGGATAATAAATAAATAAGTAAATAAATGATCAAAATACTATACAAGTAGTGACTACGATTGTGTCTTAAAATTTGCAGACCATTAAGAGAGATGGTCAAGAATTTATTTATTTATGTATATTTCATTCTTTCATAAGAATAATTGCACTTTCTACCCTACTACCCCTAACCAATCATAAGAATAATTGCACTTTCTACCCTACTACCCCTAACGAATCATTCTATTCAATATGGTTAAGAATATTATTCTTTAAGAAGATTCTTTGAATGCATTCATGACCATTAGAGACAGAGAGGAGAAATGGTAACTTTTATGCCTTCATGCTAATTCCACTGGAACATTTTTTTCATGACATTTCCTGAATCAGTAAAATCAGGAAAAATTAAAAAATTGTAGCCTAAAGTGAGATAATTTTTAATATTCAATCAATCAGAGTAGAGCTGGAAGGAACCTTGGAGGTCTTCTAGTTCAGCCCCTGCTCAAGCAGGAGTCCCTATATCACGGGTGTCAAACTCGCCACATCACGTGACATGTTGTGACGTATCGTGACTTTTTTTGCATTGCCAGAGCTGGGGTGCGCGCAGCCTCTATATGATGCAACTGGCCCGTGGGCCGGCAGTTTGACACCCCTGCATTATATCATTTCAGACAAGTGGCTGTCCAGTCTCTTCTTAAAAACCTTGAGTGATGAAGCACCCACAATGTCTGAAGGCAAGCTGTTCTGCTGGTAGATTGTCCTCACTGTTAGGAAGTTTCTCCTTAATTCTAGGTTGCTTCTCTCCTTGATTAGTTTCCATCTGTTGTTTCTTGTCCTGCCTTTTGCTGCTTTGGAAAATAAAGTAACCCCCTCCTCCTTGTGGCAACCTCTCAAATACTGGAATACTGCTATCATGTCCGCCCTAGTCCTTCTTTTCTCTAGATTGGCCAGTCCCAAATCCTGCAACCGTTCTTCATATGTTTTAATCTCCCAACCTTTAATTATCTTATTTGCTCTTCTTTGCACTTTTTCCAAAGTCTCAGTATCTTTTTGTAATGTGGTGACCAAAACTGAATGCAGTATTCCAGATGTGGCTTTACCACGGTTTTATAAAGTGGTACTAATACTTCATGTGATTTTGATTCTATGCCTCTGTTTATACAACCAAGGATTGTATTAGCTTTTTGGGCTGCTGTGATTGTCCACTAGGACTCCAAGGCCCCTGTCACAGTTACTGTTTTTGAGCCAGGTTTTGCCTAATCTGTACTTGTACCTTTGGTTTTTGTTGCCCAGATATAAAACATTGCTTTTCTTGTGCAGTCAAACAACAAAATACTAATTTCATTTTTCAACACTTTTCTAGTTGGCATATTCTGTCTTGGCAAGTAACTATGGCTTTTTTATAAATACATATATTTTTTTAAAAAAATCAATCCAACTTTTTTCTTTCAATACTCACAATATAGTTATAGGTCTTCTTTATTTCAGGCATCAGAAGTCTCTCGAAACAGAGGGGTTTCTTTGTTGACCAGACCAGCCAACAGCCTAGTAGCAGCAATTCGAAATCAGCACCATCATGAATCCTTGCCTCTTGGTATGTATCACTGCTTTTCAAGTGAGTTCAGATAATATTTACTAATTTTTTTAGCCAAAATAAAAGGCTCACTGTAATTTCTGCTGTTATTTTTTCATTTAAGAAATGTGGCTTCATTTAATGGAAGAATGAGTGATTGCAACAGGTTTATCAATCCCATCTGGGGACAGAACTACAGCAAAGAAAGAGTTCATTAATAAGCAGTAAAACTGCTGCTTCATTGGAAATTGTACCTTCCCATCTTCTTGGTTGTAACACTTTAGAAATAACATAATTACCAGGCTTAGCAGTGCTGTTGAATATCTAATTTAGCTATTGGTAAATCAGTCTAAATATATTGCATTAATGTATTAATGCCATTATGAATAAGCAACTTTTCTGGTTTTTAGTTTGCAACACAGCTCATAACGTATGGAAATAAAGACTATTAAATCCATAAAAGCATAAGCAGCACATCTATAAATATAGCATATATAAAAACAGCATATGACAAGGCAAGAAAAAAGTGTTAAATAAGTTGCTACTTCAGATAGGCTGGGATGGGCTTCCTTAGGCACATCTTGTGGAATTTAAAGAGGTTTTTTGTTTGTTTTTTTCAGAACAGCAGATTATGGATGAACTAAAGAATAAGCCCAAAAGCAAGTCTAATTCTTTTCTTAGTAGAACACAAACCTATTGTATTCCTACTTGGCTATCTTTGCATAATATAAGCCAAAATATTTCAGAAAAGATGTGGAATAGCTGAAGCACCTATAGTACTTCCAATGTGGCTTTTATAATAGACTTCTCAAAGTCTGGAAAACAGAATGATGCAAAATACTAAAGGCCTGGAACATCAGCATATTGTTCCTATATTAGAGAAACAAGCAGCAAGAAAAATCAGTCCCTGCCTGGAAAAGCAAACTGACAATGGAATGCTAAGGTACACATATCCAATTTCCCTTGCAAATTCTGGAATCTGGATCCTTCCAGGGTCTTATTAACCATATTTATGGAAAGGAAAAAAGGGATTAGGTTTCAGAATCTTAGATATTGGATGTGTGCATTTCAGTTATCAAGTAATCAGTAAACCAATTCAGGCAATGATTCTTTGATCCTTTTGCTCACCCCAGTTAAGAAATTTCCTCTTTGAAACAATTTGGGTGAGAAGACTTGTCTGGAAGCAGTGGGCATGTTCATATCAATTTTAGTGGAGGAATGTGCACAAATTCTGTCCCTGTAATATTTTATAAATGACAATTCTCTTTCTCTGGCTCTGAGAAGTCTATTACATCTCCAGGAACAGGGGAAAGAAAGGATGTTGTAGGAAGGGAGAGACCTTGATAGAACATCCATAGGCTAGATGAAGGTCAGACATTCTCTTTTCTGCTGTTCAACTAGTATAAGTAGGCAACCAGGATGAAATGGGTAGCATGAACAATTCTGTCCAAAAATACTGAGTAACAGTATATCCCCCATCGTTATGCTATGAATTCTGGTCAGCAGCATATCTGTTATATGACTGTGCAAAGTACCAAAAATACTTATACAAAAAGACAACTGGACTGGACTCATCCAAGAAGCTTATTCAGGTCATTTTAATTCTTGGATGAGAAGCGAAACATTTGGAAAAAGCATCTTTGCACAATATGACCTGGATGATTGAAAATCTCCATAGACATTTGGCTGTGCAAAATATTTCAACAAGATGCTATGCAATTCATGACAGCATAAATGAAGTGCCATTTTTTTTCAAATCACTAAAGTATTTGCATATGGAAAGAACTGAGCAGCTTTTGGAGCATCACTTGGAAAAGATGCAAGCACTTTTGAAGATTCAGAGATAGATACTTTTTGTACTCAAAACAAATGCTTTACAAAGCCCTAAACTTCCATGTTATTTTTACTTGTTAAATTTATTTGCTTTTTGCTCATTTACTTATTCAATATATTACTTTTCAGAAAACCCAGGGTTCTTTATAGTTAAATATTTTTAAAACAAAATTTAAGATAAAAACAATAAAACAGAAGAATGATTTCAAACTGAGATGTTTTTGTACTTTTTCAGCATACAATGACAAAATAGTCGCATTTCTACGCCAGCCTAATATTTTTGAAATGCTGCAGGAGCGTCAGCCAAGTTTGGCTAGAAACCATACACTCAGGTACAACAATCTATAGCTAAATTACTGAATATTCTGGTGAAGGTAAGATAGGGAAGCCCCGAAGTGTGAGCAGCATGGAGTTTGCTAGTTACTATAGACAATAAGCTAGGTAGATAGGTAACGTGTGCTTTGTGCTCATAAGATTCCAGATTAATTTGCTTTCATTTTCAATTAGAAGATCAAAGTTATTGTCTGCCTAATTTATAGCTAGAGTTCAAGATCCAATCTGTGTTGGTCACCGGGACCAGAAATTTAATCTGCATACAACCACAATTGAGTCCAAAATTTATGTTGCTAAGTGAAACATTCGTTAAGTGAGTTTTGTCCCGTTTTACAATCTTTCTTACCATAGTTATTAAGTGAATCAGTGCTGTTGTTAAATTAGTAACGTGGTTGTTAAGTGAATCTGGCTTGCCCATTGGCTTTGCTTGTCAGGAGGTCATAAAATGTGATTACATTCTCCCAGGAAACTGCAACTGTCATAAATATGAACCAGTTGGCAAGCATCTGAATTTTGATCACGTGACCATGAAGATGCTACAATGGTCATCAGTGTAAAAATGGTCATAACTCACTTTTTAAAGTGCCATTGTAACTTTGTTTACAACATTAAACAAATGTTGTAAATTGAGGCCTACCTGTAATTAATTTAATGAATGCAGTGATTCTCTTAATGACCATGGTAAAAATTGTAGTAAAATCAGGTCTGATTATGCGATGACTGGTTTTATGACTGCACAGACTAACAATGGAAATTCCAGTCCCAGTTGTGGTTGTAAGTTGAGGACTAGTTGTAAAACATCCACGGTAAGAAGACTATTGATTAGTAATACTAATACTTTACGCCCTTAAAATAGTAGTACAATAAAAGGAACAGCAGAGGATTAGATGGTTAGGTGGTATCATCAATGCAATGAACATGAATTTGGGAAAACTCCTTCAATGGCGGACAGGGGGACCTGGCATGCTATAGTCCATGGGGTTGTGAAAAGTCAGACACAGCAACTGAACAACAGAATATTAGGGACTGAAAAGTATACAGTAATGTGGTTTTACTTTATACTGTAGATATATATAATAAAGTGCTTATATCAGCAGTATAAAAATCAGTTATAACTAGATTAAGGAATTTCTTGGCCATGGTGCAGAAATATATTTTGGAATGTTCAGTGCTTTGAATTGGAAGCTGAAAAGATGCTTTGAAATAGACATCGGTGTGCTTGCTACATCTGTTGGTACCTTCTTGAAAAGGGTCTGTCTCTTCAAGGATTATATCAATAGATGTTGATGGTATGCTTACATCCAGCCTGAAATGCCTTGTTGCATGCTACAAATTCCTTCTTAATCCAAACATGTATTTTCCTGGGATTGAGCAGCTATTGAGATACCTCAAGAAAAGATTCTGATTCCTCAAAGAAGCACCAATAGTGTGATATGCAGATCTATGCTCTCTTTGAAGTACATTTTCAGCTTTGGATTTGAAATACTCCACATCCCTAAATATGGCTTGTTAATTTATTTATTTATTTGTTTGTTTAAGAAAATTTGTATGGCCTCCCATTCACTCTTAGTTCAATGATGTTTGCATCACAATGATAATTTGTAAATACCAAGTTAAAATGCCATCCAGAAGGACGTATTTTGGCAACATGTAATGCCCATATATATAAACCCACCATAACACCATTGTTGCAAACTAAAAAAGGTAGCAAGATTAAAAGAATGATTAATTTCATAGTTAGGCTTGATAGGTACAGCTCAGTATATCAGGTGATTTTATTAGCTCCATTGTATGTTGGATATTAATATACATATAGTCCTTGGTTAATGATGGTAATTGTGACTGAGTACTCATTTGCTAAGAGATGCATAAAGCATCATAAAACAAGACATCACATCCAGCTCTGATTTATGACAGTGGTTTCAGCAGTTCCAACATGCATATCATTAGGCAACTGCTGCATGGTCATTTGACCCTGAGGTCATGTGATCTCCATTTTTGACTTCCTGCTGGCTTCCCCATTAATGAAGCCATAGTGAGGCTGGCAAATTTCAACCATGTTTGCTTTCTTTTTCTTGCTTTCTTTTTCCTCCTTGCTGGTTTGTTTGTTTATACATGTTGAGATCGCTGACTAGTCTGATTTAATTTATGGGTCTAGACAAAAAGATATTTAATTCCAAAGGGTTCAGTTTGGCTCCAGGAAAAAAAACATTTATAACATTTAGATGAGTCACATTAATAAGTTAATTGTTTCTAAAATACACTTTTCCATTAGGTGATAATTCTGATGATGACTGACCAGTTATTTATTTTGTTCTCTTTTGTTTTAAACTAATTCCAGTAATAATATTTCAAATAATGCTTTAAGCCCTTTTTAATCAATTCTTCCGTTACAGTTTTGTTTGCCAAATGACTGTTCATTCTGCTTTCTTTATAACTTTTCCTTTTCTCAAGACAATCTGGACTGCACATAACCTGTATTTTTTTTTTATTTTTGAACAATGTTAATGTCAAGCAATTTTTCACCAGAAGTTACCTGCATTGTAAGTTGATTTGGACACAAATATTGACAAGCTTATAAGAGAAACCAACTTATGTTTCTGCATTTTTTTATTAGTTTTTTGAAGAGGAATAGGATCAGTGTAGAATAAAAGGAATGTTTTCTTTAATAGAATTTCAGTTCAGATATGTGTTAATTCTCTAGGGAGAAGATTCATTATATTCGAACAGAGGGTACACATGGACTTGAAAAATTGTCTTGTGATGCAGATTTAGTAATACTTCTGAGGTAATATACAATAATTATTTCTAGTACAATTTTATTAAAGTTCAAAAAGGAATAAAAAGTTAAGATGCAAGAAAAAAGTAAGAAAAAAGAATCAGACAAAAAGCAAGATAAAAGTGCAAAAAGAAAAAAGAAAGAAAAAATGGCTTCTTTCTTTGGTACAGATATAGATAAAAGGTACCTCCAACTCTTATTCTAAAATTCGCAATAGTCTATATTACTTCCATAATCCCATTAATTCCAATGATCAAATTCCAAAATCAAAATTACATTTCTCTTTGGGCAAAAAGCCCAAAGGTGGCTCTAGTAACAACTCATTACTGTCTCTTAAAATACAACAAAATACACCTTATTAAGCAGTAATGATCCAGTAAAACAAAAATTAAAAATACCGAGTAAGATAAAAAATATAGCTCTTTTTTATTTAAACCTTGTTCCCTTCATTTCTCTCTTAACAATTAAACTTTTGTAAAATATAAAAATAGTAATCAATACCAAAAATAATCATCCCCTGTTAGGGGAACAAGAAGAAGAGGCAAACAAGGAACTTGCTGGCTTGAAAACATCAAAACTGATACAAAAATGAACATTGAACAACTGAACATGCTGTGCTTGGCAGGGTAGCATGGAAAATATTGCCTATAAAGCTGCTAGGAGTCGGACAGGACTGAATGGTTAAAATGGTAAATGCAGTAAATCCATATCAGTTGTCTCCAGATAATTTGTTCAACATCAGTAATAACATCTTGTTCCAGCACTTCACAGGCCGATAAATCAAAAGTTCCTTTTAAAATTACTTATATCTGGTAATCTTCACTGCTTATTTTGTCCCCAGTTACTGTGGGAGAGAGGGGCAGATGGAGACCTTTTTCTTCCTCCATAATTTAATCAACCCATTTGCCCTCCAGACTCTCATTCCTCATGAGCAAGTCATGGAAATGGATGTTTTCTGATTGGCTGATGAGTTGAACGACAGGGAGCTGAACGACAGAATCTTCCCTCTAGTTCACAGTTGTGACACAGCCTAAATTTATGGACACTAGAACTGGCTATTTCCCCCCTGGAATCTGGAAATCAATATACTTAATAATTAATGATTTCTTTCTATATCTAAATCCTTCCTTCCAACAGTAGCTACTTTATACTTATATCAACAAAACTCATAGTCAAAAAAAGAAAATTCTACATAATTTTGGTTATTAAGGCTGAGAATGTTATTAGAAAAGTATCAGCAATCCTAGAACTAGAACAAATTATTAACGTCCTTTGACATTGGTGAAAATATGTTTGTATTTCATATGCAGTATTAGCTTTCTTTAAAGAATGTTTTCTAAATTTAGAAAGGTTTCTTTTGTTCAGAACAGAACAGAATAGAATAACCCAGCTTGATGGGACTTTGGAAATCTTCTAGTCCAACCCTTTCTAGTTCAATTTTTATTCTCAGATTTGGAATCTGTAAGAAGCAATTGGAAACCAAGTTTCTCTTATATTACTTATGAACACTAACTGTGGAACTGACTGAGGAGATAAAATAAGTTTGCTCTGTCTCATTAAATATTTTTTTGTACTTGCTTTGGCTGGAGGAACTTTAAACCCTCTTAAGAGATTGTCATCTAAGGCTGACATTCTGTAAAACACATTGTCCCTGAGATTCAGATTTCTGGACATTTTTGCACATAATAAAGTTCTCATATTTCTCTCTCTTTTAGTCTTTTTGAAGAAGACATTATGTCCTACATTCCTCTTCAATCAGCCTTCCATCCTGGCTACAGCTTTTCCCCCCGTTGTTCACCCTGTTCATCACCTCAGAATTCTCCAGGTAAAGCTCTTGAGAGTGATATCTGTGGCTAGATTTGTTTCCTATTATCCCCTCCAAAAAATACAGCAGCCAAAGAACATACAAGTATCCTGCTTTGTTTTTTAGATCTCCCTCTTGCCCATCCCCCCTCTCCATAGAAAAATATGACAAAAGATATTTTTCCAATATTCTCTTTGTATAAGGCTGAACAACTTTTCTCTGTTTTTCAAAGCAGATCAATAGCAACCTACAAGACCTTGTCTAAAACAAATTTTTCCTATTATTTTTTGTACCCATTATAAACACATATTTTACTTTATATCTCATCTGAGAAATGCTCTGCCGAAAAAGAAAGTTGGTTGACAGCTCTCAGTTTCTTCCCTCCCGCTATACGCTGTTAATTTGCAAGAAAGAATGAATTTGCTACTTTTGTGGTGTTAGCTTCAAAGCAAATGAATACCTATAGCTAGAATCCTAGTAGCTGAAACTTTCCTTGTAATGGAGGACTTGTTTGGGCATGCTAAGAAAATAATTTCATTACAAAAAAATGCATAACAAAATCTTGTCACCACACAATAGAGTTGTATATATGTTTGCTGGTGTAGCTGAAAAATGTAAATTTAGATCTTATATTTAAAGAAATGCAATCAAGGCACTGTTTTTTACATATAGAGAAATATTTTCCAGAAGATGCAAGACTGAATTCCACATGATCTCGAAAAATGGCTTCAGTATTGTTTCCTTTCTTGATCCATGTGAAACATTCTATATTAATATTTGAATCTGGTATCATTTAATAATGCCAAATGGCAGTATATTTAGAACAGATAAAATTAAGTTCTTTGCCATATATAACATATATATACATTAGATAATTTAGTAATCTATACTGAGTTGTTTAAATGTACAGCATTTAAAGGTGGTGTGGATAAATTAATGGAAAATATGTACATGAATGTTTGCTAATCATAATGTCTTGTTTCTTTCATCAGAAGTAGAATACCTGTGAAAAATAATCATCAGAGAGAATACTGTCTTTATGTTGTGGTTTTCCAGAGTTGTTTTGTTAGTTGTTTCCACTATGGAAAATAACATATTCTTCTATAAATGTATTTAGTCTAATCTAACTTGTGTTTCTTATATTCTTAATTATTTATGACATGATGACATTATATTATATAATTCCTTGTCCTATACCAAGGTCACTAATGAATGTCCTGTCCAGACAGCACAATTACAGCAGGACACAGGCACAGAAGTGACAAGGAAGGACACAAATGTGTGTAAATCACATCTACTTTTTTTTCTAAAGTACAGGTGTTGGTTGAGATAGGTGGCTTCTTCACAAAAGCTCATCTACACCCTTATCTATAATCTCAGTTGATTACATGAAACCTTCTAAACAGCTGAATGACTACCCATATGCTATAAATGTGAAATAAAAGGGTTTGCCTTTTAGATATAAAGATTATCATTAATGAATCAGATCCATTATTAGCAAGTATTAGTTCAACCCAGCAGCTGCAAATTGTAAGTTCTTTCTTATGTTTGCACTCATCAGGCTTGCAGCGGGCCAGTGCAAGAGCACCTTCTCCTTACAGGAGGGACTTTGAAGCCAAGCTTCGCAACTTTTATCGAAAGCTCGAAGCAAAAGGATATGGGCAGGGTCCAGGTAAAATTAAGTAAGTGTTTATTATTGATTCCTATATGTTATTTACTTAATAATTTACAAATATGAATATGAATATTTTTATAAAGGAATCTGGTTGGAGAAGATTTCAGTCTGCAAAGCAGAAAAATACAAAGGAGGGGTAGCAATATGTAAATACAATCTAAGTGCAAATGGTGATAATTGTGAAGCCAGTACTTAATAAAGGAAGGAAATCTGTTCTTCATGTAATTTGTGATTGCATATTTTGTGGAGAGATAAGCATTTCTTTCCTTTTTTCATGTATATATTTATTATGTTTTATCAATAGGAATAAAATACAAAACAAGAAAACAAAACAAAAAAACATACATCCAATAGTAACAACCACAAAACAAAAATAAAAAGTGTACATAAAAGTAAAAAAATATATATGACCCAAACATCCAACATTAAACATATAAAAAATCCACCCTAGCTAGATCCTGAAAAGATCAAAAACCTGATAAATTCTCATCCCCTTACATCAGGGGTGTCAAACTCGCAACATCATGTGACGTCGCAACATATTGCGACTTTTTTGCTCTTGCCAGCCATGAGGTGGGCGCAGTTTTGTTATAATGCATCCAGCCCGTGGGCCGGCAGTTTGACACCCCTGCCTTACATAAAGGCTCCGTAAATAGTTATAAACTTTCTCATCCTTATTTAACAAGAAAAATATATTATATAAACAAATATTTTAGATGATGTCTCTATCTAATAATCAAATTGATCAGACATCTAATATATATAAAAAAGAAAAGAAAAAAACCCAGTCAACAGGTTAGCCCAAATATTATACTACCGTATATACTCGAGTATAAGCCGAGTTTTTCAGCCCATTTTTGGGGCTGAAAAATGCCCCCCTCGGCTTATACTCGAGTCAGNCGGTCCCTCGGCTTATACTCGGGTCGACTTATACTCGAGTATATACGGTAATCTTCAAAACCCTCTGTTAACCATCTGTTATTGTATTTAACATGTAGAAAGTATACGACTTTCAGCCTCTTGTAAAGCTATCTAGTCCATTATCTCTAATCAAGGCAATTAATTTCGCCATCTCTGCCAATTCAGTCAGTTGTAAAATCCATTCTCCAAGGAAAGGCATCTCCTTTTCTTTCCAGTGCTTAGTGAGTACAATCCTCGCAGCAGTCACCATGGAAGGAAAGAGCGTCCCAAATTGTTTTTCAATTGATATATCCATAATACCTATAAGAAAAGCTTTAGGTTTATTAATATTTGTATCTTAAGTATTTTCTGTATCATCATTATGTTTATCCAGAATGTTTTCACATACATGCAAGACCACCACAAACAAACAAAAATCAATTTTGATTACATTTCCAATACTTGTTATAAGTCCCTCTACATTTTTGCTAATCTGTCTGGAGTCAAATACTAATGATACATCATTTTATAAAAAAAATCTTTCAAACTATAATTCAAAATAAATTTTAGTCCATTAGTCCATATATTTTCGCAATTATCTAGCGTTATACCCAAAAATGTTTTGCTCATTCTATCATGCAGTCTTTTACATATTGGTCATCTAGTTCATCCTGAGTAACATTTTATATACTTTAGCAATCAAATGGTCATCTCCAGAACATCTACCATCTGCATAGCGTGTTCTTGATCAACATCAAATCTCTGTTTGTCTTTTTCTTTCAGGCCTATTTCTTGTGGTAATTGATCTTTGTCTTTTGAAAAATGGTGAAATTCCAATCCACATCTTTCCATAAAATTTTGTGCTTTAGAGACTGAATTTAGACTACAATGTTATTTTCCAAAAGTAAAGATAACCTCTTCCAGTTTGTTCCAATAAAAGGGACTGTTATTTTGTTTTAAGAGATTTGCCAGGAAGGAATATTCTTTACGTTTCCTTAATATTGTAATTGGAATTTCTTTAAATATTTATACCTCGTTTCCAGAAATACTAAATCTCTGATGGTAATGCTTCTGAATTACTTGCTCTTTGATAGATTTTCTTACAAATTGGATCATAACATCACTTGGCAATTGTCTTCTGACTGCCTATTCTGAGTTTATTCTGTAAATTTTATGTATTTCTTTAGAGTAATCTAGTTTCTCATCATTAAACCATTTAGTAATTTCTATTACAATTATATCTCTTAGGTTTTGGATTCCTTCAGAAATTCCTTTTAGCCTCAGAAAAAAATTCTTCTGTTTCAAATCCAATAATAGTAAATTTGAATTAAAAAAATCAACCTTGTATCCGTCTTATCCAATTTGATCTGTATATTTTAACATCTTCTTTGGTTTGTTTTAACTCTGTTATTAATAATTAAAACTTTTTATCAGATTTTTCATTCATCTCTTTTAGGATGTATACAATTCTTCTCTTACAGCTAGTTGCTGACAATAGAGAAGCAAACAAGAATATGTAGTTCTTTTTTCAAGGTCAGAGGGAAAATTCCAAGAGCAAAGCTGCTGGCTAGAAGAATAATGTTGATACGCAAATTCCTGAAATGCAGAGGAAAAAAAAACTGATTTCTAAACTTTTAGCCTAGAAAGCCAAGAGTTGTATACAAAATGCAATAAAAATACAATGACGATATAAAATCTTTTCAAGTTGATAAATGTAGTATTTTTGGTAAACGTTCAATATTATTAAATCATTAAATCATTCTCTCAGTAGTCTAAGAAGAGCTGGTTGCCATTTGCCTGTTTCATACGGCCAGATAAGCTATTTCCACTAACACCTGCAGTACTATTAAACCAATTAGAGTCCATGAGAAGGGAAAGTATCAAAATTCCAGTACATAGCCAGTAATTAACATGCAGAAAGAGAAGAAAAAAGAAAAAGCTTTGCAAAAAAAAGTGTTAAAAGCAGAGCCATTTTTTGAGAACAAAGACTGGGCAGACAGGGTATGAGCCCCTCCTTTGGTTGAGCTTACCCTCCAAATTTCATCTCCCCCGGCCAGACACAAACTGTCCAAGGAGTTTCAGGTTGATTCTGCGTCACTCTTTTTCTAATCCAGGAGTAAATAAGCTATAGAGACTAGCTCCTTGCCACCAAATCAGCCATTTGTCTAGTAGAGCAAACAATGCATTGCTAGTTCAGAGCACCATTTTCTGGGTGGACGAACTAAATATTTCTTAAGAATTATGGTCAGTTCTTTTGAATTTAGCCAGTACCCAATCACAAAAAAACCAAACAGTACAGCTTTAATGTTAGGCAATCACACAGAATAAAACTTTAGAAGATATAATAAAGGTTTATACACATTAAAATACTTGAGTAAATAAAATTATTGGCACTGAAAAAAATGTAAATAAATTTTCAGTGTATTAATTTAGAGATAATGTTCCAAAGCTGAAGCATCATCACTAAAAATCTCTTTTGTGATTATTTAGCAGCACAGTTCTAACAAGGAAGATTTTATAATTGTAATTCTCTGCTGATAGACTGATAGACACTATAATTTTATTTTATTTATAAAGAACTGATGGGTCAATATAGTTTCAGCAATATTAAAGCAACTTATTGCAGAAGAGAACTTTATATTTAATTAATTACTGCAATAACAATAATTGGATAATCCAATTTACATAATTACTTCTCATTCACCCCACTCCAGATTAATAATAAGGCGTGACCACTTGCTGGAAGGCACTTTTAATCAGGTGATGGCTTACTCACGGAAGGAGCTCCAAAGAAATAAACTCTATGTTACATTTGTTGGGGAAGAAGGGTAAGAAGTCACAACATGTGACCAAAAAGCTTGTTCTCTTTATTTTATATTGATTGAACTTCCAATGGAATAGGTTATACAAAATAACTGACAAGGAATTAAATCCAAATAATGCATTTTTAGCATCGTAATGTCATTGCGTTATGGTAGAAAAAGTCAGGGTGGATTAAACAAAATAGCAACTTAGATCAGCACAGTAGCAGTTTTCTTCCTTATTTATTTCAAATGAAGAATAGTATATATGGATGTAAATAATTGGTATGAGTCTGGCCCATATAAATAGCATCTTACAGTACCTGCCGGTAATTGCAGAATCAGTAAGAACTTACAAGGGAATTAATGACTCCTTGGTATGACTTATTCAAAGGTTTAGAATTGAATTAAGAACTCCTTGAACTTAGATGGTTTAGGAAGTAAAATGTATATTTTTGCTAAGGAATTTAGCAAATTCTAATATTCAAATATTTCTATTTATGAAATAAAGAATCCTTGTTAGTTAGAATCAGGCTAAAATTATGTTAATAATGAAAGAAGAATAACAATTGGTCATAATTTATATAATTATATATATTGTTTGTATAAAATTATAATATATATTAGGGTTGGGCAAATCATTCTAGGAAATACTTCTTTGCCAGTTGTCTCAGAGGAAGGGCCTTGAAGACAGCCACAAATCACAAAATACTTCACATTCTTGACATTTGTTTAAAAGGCACAACATAAATAATATTCCATCCAATGGTATTGTAAGTGACATTATGTTATTTTTTCAGATGAGATGAAAATAACATTTAATGTAAGGATGTAAAATAATCAAGAATAAATAATTCTGTAGTGTTAAAAAGCAGTAAATTATGGAAGAATTCAATATCTCCAAAGTAAACATAACAAATGTTGAGTGATATTTATTTTTTGTATGTTTATAATAATTTTTCATTATTGATAATGTAACTATTTTTGCTGCTACATTCATTGTAGTTTTTTAAATATAATGCTGGGACTATTAGGAAACAGATTTTGGAAGATAGAGGTATCTCTTTGCTGACCCTCACCCTTCCAGTAAGTAAAGGTAAAAAAATAGAGTTCAAAATAGTAATTTGGAAAATGTGAGCATATGAAATGCAACTTCATTTTAAGTTGCATTTTAAACAACTTCATATTTATGTTGTATTTCAAAGCAATTTGGAGAAATACATTTACAACATTAATTCTGAATAAAATTTAAACTCCATTGTCAAAACTTCCATAAAATGCCTATTTGTTTAACATGGATTAAGAGACAGAACCTGCTATTTGTCATAAAACATGTATGATTAGTAAAAGGGTCCATTCCATGTGGGTTGCTTTTTTTCAGGTTGGATTACAGTGGCCCATCCCGAGAATTCTTCTTCCTCCTTTCTCAGGAGCTCTTCAATCCTTATTATGGCCTGTTTGAGTATTCAGCCAATGATACTTACACTGTACAGATCAGCCCCATGTCAGCATTTGTAGAAAATCACCTGGAATGGTAAGCTTTTTGATTAAATATACATGTCATAGCAATTCTCTCTTTTTTTAAAAAAAATCAAACTATACATTTTTTTATTCTCAAGTGTATATTTTATTAATTACAATGTCATGTCATCTTCCTTCATATGAGATTCTGTCACAGTGTTAGACCTACAGTAAGACAGTTAAAACTGAGAATGCTAGAACCTCAAGTCTTAAGAAAAGCTTGGGGAGATAATTAGTCAAACTTAATTGTTAATATAAGAGCCAGGTTTAATCATGACAGAATTAACTTAGTAAAAGAAGTGTAGTACAATCTAGTAAGTTATTTGACAGATAGGAAAGCTACAGAAGAAGTGGAAAGACAAGGTGCACCACAATTACATTGTTTTATATTTTTATATTTTATTCTTTTATAATAACTGATTTTTATAGTCCAGGAAACTTGTTCTTAGATACTCTTGGCACTCAAATGCTCAAGGAAGAGAATTTGTTCCTCTCATCTTACAGAGCACTTGGGGGATTTAAAGACAAAGTGTTTCATAAAATCATAGGGAGATTTTTGTCTGTTTAACTTTTTTTCTTGCTATATTTATTATTAGTAGTAGTAGTAGTAATTTTATTTATTTATAACATAAAATATGAAAATACAAAAGCAAATAGTAAGGGACAACAATAGGAAAAGGAAAAAGAAAAAGGGTGGAGAAGGGGAGGGGAAGAAACAAAAGGTGTTGACTTCCTACTCTCTCTGTTGCAGTAAAATAAGACATTAAGATCGAATCTCAACTTTTTATATTTCTATAGAAATATAAACTAGCCATTTCTGTATCAACAAATCAGTCTAATCAGTAAAACCCAAAATCATAGTATCATTATTTTCCACCTCAAGCAACAAGTCCAGAAGCGGTTTCCAAGTAGAAACAAAAGTACATATTTTTTTTCTTTTATCAAAATAGTCAATTTAGCCATCTCTGCTAATTCCATCAGCTTTTGTAACCATTCGTCCATGGTGGGAATCAAAGCTTCCTTCCATTTTTGTGCATAGTGCAGTCTTGCTGCAGTCACCGTATATAAAATCAGTATTCCAATTTTTTTTTCCAATTCTCTTTCCATTAGACCTAGAAGGAAAGTTTCTGGTTTAATCTTTATGTTCACTTTAAGAATTTTCTGCACTAATGTATGAACTCTGCTCCAATATTTCTTTGCTTTATCACACGTCCACCATAAATGATAAAAAGTCCCTTCTTTACATTTACATTTCCAAAATTCATTTGAAATACCTTTACATTCTAGATAACTTATCTGGTGTTAAATACCAGTGATACATCATCTTGTAAAAATTTTCTTTTAAGTTATAGTTTAATTAAATTTTAAGCCTTTTATCCACATATTCTCCCATTGCTCAAGCATCACATTGTACCCAACCTTCCTTGCCCACTGGATCATACAGTGTTCATTTTCCAAATTCAATTATAATAATGTTTCATAGACCTTAGTAACAATATGATCATCACTACTGCATAGTAAAATTTCCAATTCATTTTTTGGAAACTCAAACCCATGGTGTTTTTTATCTAGTTTAAATCTTTCCTTTATTTGTAGGTATGTAAACCAATGGCAAACGTGACCTTCTAATTCTAGCTCTTCCTTAGAGTTGAGGAAGAATTGAAAGATACTATTTTACCATAGATCCACTAGTTCAGCTTCACCACTATTTATTTTCTTAAAAAAGCTTCTTGGGGGACACCCATAGAGGCAATTTCATAAAGTACTTTGTTTTATAATATGGCAATCTAATAAAATGATTATTAAAATCAACGTTTACTTTAACTTTATCATACCATAAATACCCGTGCCATCCAAACCTTAATTTGTGGCTTTTAATATTATTGATATGGTACACAGTTATATAAGTAAAATAGTGTTAAAAGATTTTTTTAGTTAAGAGGCTTTATCTGCCATACCAAACTTACAGACCGCATGTCAGCACAGAATTAAATTGATGAAATAGAGATTTGTGCCAAAGTGTTGCTAAACTAAATAGACAAATGTATTTATAAGAGTTAAAGAATTTTTTCATTCATAAACCACAATTAGAATACTCTAATTGTCATATTAAAAACAATTCAACATAAATTAAATTTTCTATTAGTCATTTAGGTCCTAGAATTTTTTATTGAATTAAAGTTCAAATTGAAACTCTCATTTTCTCTCATAATATCTGGGCAAGTTGTTGCCCTGCAAAGACAGGAGATGATCCTATTAGAATTCTGGTTTTGCTTGTGCGTGATTATTATTTTAGCCGGTTATGTGGCAGCACTTACCAGAATGTGGCCAGTTTCAAAATGTTTAGCAGGATCAGACCTGATTAGTACTTGGAAGAAAGACCACCAGAAAATTTTCTAGCATCTGGCTGATAAATTATGTGGCATTTAACTCATATATCCCTTGTGAAAGAAATAGTTTTAAAAAATCTAATGCTGAAATCATTAGCATTGTAAGTAGAAATTCTCGCAACTTACGACCAAGCAAAACACAGGTAATTGCCTGTGTTTCCAATTAAACTAGGATTGAGTATAATATAATGAGAAGGATCTCTTCCTCCAATACCTTAAAAACCCATCATCAGAAGGCAGCCTTGGGCTATGTGACCAAATCATCCAGCTATTGTATAGATTTCCATGCACAGAAACACAGGTTGAATAAATACTGCATTCAATTCTTGAAAACTGCTTGAGTGTTAATCTTGCAGGCATCAATTGGGAAGGGAATTTCTGAAGGAAAATTTCAAAATAGAAACTCTGACTTCCCTACATTCTTAACTAGGTAGTGGAAACACTGTGTAATGATTAAGGTACGGGCCTAGAAACCAGAATTTGTGTGTTCTAGTCTTGTATTAGATGTGAAAAATAACTGATTGACTTTGGGCCAGTCATTCTCTCTCAGTCCAACCCATCTGATAGGCTTGATGTGGGGAATACAAAAGGAGAAAAGAGCATTGGTATGTTTGCCACTTTGTTGAATATGAAAAGAAAGGGTGGGATAAATATTTTTTTTAAACCCAACATGTTGAAATCAAAAGAACTGGAAATGTACATTATTTTTCCTTCCATTTCAATAATATAATTGTTTAACTCTTGTTCTTTCCACTGGAAAAATGCACTCTGATTCTAGAATGAACCAACAAAAGTATTGATTAGTTTGCAAGATTATACTGAATGACATGGCATTCAATTCTCACTTCTATTTGCTTCCAGATGAAATATATATTGATCGTGTAATAGGGCCATCCATCCTAACCAGCTGTAATTGCCTCAATTGTCCTGCCTCCCCTCACTTGCATTCCATTTTTTCAACTTTCTTTCCTCCCATTGTTTCTTTCTTTGTCCTTCTCACTCCTGTTCAATCCTGTCTTTCCTTGCCTTGTCCCCCCTCCTGGCCTGTCTATCTGTCCTGGACGGGACACGATCAATGGGCAGATTACTGAGTCAGTAGGGTTTATAAAAAAAACTCCCCACCCCTAACACTCACTCTGATGACGCTGGCAGTGGACCAGCGAAAGCTAAGGTTGTTTTAGATTTGTAAATAGTTGTTTTATTGTTTTAACAATAAACAACTGGTTTATATTCATCCCAGAGTTCGAAGCCGGGTGTATTCATTATGAAATAACTAATTAATTTACGATCACCAGGAGGGTTTAAGTAAAAATACTTTAATTGAAAACCAAGCTTTCGTTGGGAGCTCCCAACATCTTCAGGGTTAAAAGCCAGTTAAAGGAATGATTTAAATAATGTTCGTTAGTATTTGTGCTCGGTTCTTGGAGCAAGTCCTCAGTCTTGTCTGGTTGGTCTGCATTTCAATCGTTTTTATGGTGTTTGCATCCTGTTTGACTCTATCATTTTTTTTGACTCTTTTGTTAACCGTCTCAGTGCCTTTCCCTCTGTTATCTGTCTTGGTGTTTCTAGCGCTGACCAAACTCTGTTGCTCTGTCTGTTGGTGGCAGTTATAGTCCTCACTTGAGGTGGATTCTCTGCATTCCATTCCTCCAAAGTCCTGTCTAGGCTGCTCTTCCTCAATGGTGCAAGCAGCATTGGATTTGAGAATGTNGAAATGCAGACCAACCAGACAAGACTGAGGACTTGCTCCAAGAACCGAGCACAAGTACTAACGAACATTATTTAAATCATTCCTTTAACTGGCTTTTAACCCTGAAGATGTTGGGAGCTCCCAACGAAAGCTTGGTTTTCAATTAAAGTATTTTTACTTAAACCCTCCTGGTGATCGTAAATTAATTAGTTATTTCATTTTATATATATATATATATATATATATATATATATATATATATATATATATATATATATATATATCACCTTTTTTTTACAAAAAAGCACTGCATATATATATACATATATACATACATACATACTTACATACTAGAAAAGCAAAGGAAACTTGAGCATCAGGATGAAAATACCGATGTCGTCAGAGTGAAAGCAAAGGATCCAGAAGTTTTTACTTATACAGCCAGCTGCTTCTGCGCCCTGCTCCTTGAGAAGTCACTGGTCCATTCGCTTCAATCAGCCATAATGCTCTTAGTCCCGCATCTGTCAGCTAGTTAGCGGGTTCATAGGCTGTTCCCCCACCCGCAATCACTCTCTTAGTGTGCGTGCATGTGTGCGTGCAAATGCCCAGAGGCTGGCCACCCAGCCACTTTTGCTCTTCGCTCTCCTCCCCCCTCTTCTGACTGAGCCTGAGCGCCCGTCTCAGAGTTGAATTCAGGGTGTGCTGTGGACTCATAGTCCTCCTTGGTGATCACAATTGTTACACCTACAGCCCCACTGTTCCAATCCTGCAAGGAGCGGGGTGGTTGCATTCGTCGTGAGTTACGGTGCTGTTCCTCCCACCCCCTAAGTGTCTGGTAAGCAGGTAAGAGGTCTATATGTCGGTTGATCGAGTTCTCGTCAGACAGCCAGGCCTCCTTTAGCAATCGGCCTCCCTTGGTGGCATCTTGAGATATGGCCTCAGCATTGGCAAGATCAAAAATGTGGCCATGACTGGCCATATGAGCCCATACCTGTGCGTGCTGCTCTTGTCTCCTGATCGCCAACTCATGTTCGTGGACACCAGTCTTTCCCCAATGTAATTGCATGGGCCATTCTTACACTTGATTCTGTATATAACGGAAGATCTTTCATCGTTGGGGAGCGGCTCTTTGGGGTGCATGACCATAGTGTGCAGGGTCCGGTCCAGTCTATGGACAATGTTTATGTTAAAAGGGGCCATGCTGTTATCTCGGATACACCATTGATATATGGGAGGGTCATTCATGTGGTCACTGTTGTTGTCGTGTTGGCACGTGAACCACCACGAAGTTCGTATGGCCTGCTATGCCGCCTAATGAACTCAGCAAGATAGCTGTTGAGATCGATTGCAGGTGGGGGAACAGCCTGTGAACCCGTTAACAAGCTGACAGATGCGGGACGACTAAGAGCATTACAGCTGATTGAAGCGAATGGCCCAGTGACTCGCTCAAGGAGCAGGGCGCAGAAGCAGCTGGCCGTATAAGTAAAAACTTCCGGATCCTTTGCTTTCACTCTGACGACATCCACAGTTTGGCCGACGAAGGCTAAGTGGTTTTATATTAAACAGCTTTTGTTTATATTTTCATCCTGGTGCTCGACTTTCCTTTGCTTTTCTAACATGCACACACCCAGGATTTGCATTTTTATGTAATTAAAGATTATATATAATATATATATATATGTATATATATGTATGTATGTATGTATGTATGTATGTATGTATGTATGTATGTATGTAACAACATCTAAATCATCAGGAACCTGTTCAACTTGTAAAGCAATTTGTTAAATTAAAAACTATTTGCAAACATTGTCTATAAGCAGTAATTGTTTTATTCAAATAGATACATTTCAAATAGACAGTATTTTTGTTGGAACCAAAACCTATATTCTTACTGGATGTGATTTTCCTATATTCTAAAGTAACTTTATTTAAGTGATTTCAGGTTCTCAGTTTTTCTTTTTTATTGGGTAAGTTAGAAAATTGTATACTGAAGGAGCTGACTTTCAGTGATGTACAATTCCCCAACACATTATTGCAATTAATACTGCCTACATAGTATTAGGAGAGATAACCTTAGGAGAGATTTGAAACAGACCAAGGATCATCCAGTATATCTGTATTGAACAGTGTTTCTTGAGAATAAAGAATTGCCTCTTTCAAAGAAAGGAGTAACACTTTCTCTCTGAAGGACATATTCACCACTACTCCAATCCCTCTCCTTGAAGGTTTTCATCAACAAGAAAAAGAAGGGGTCCAGATTACATGTACCTGAGCTGATGGTATAGAGGATCCCATCTACTTTCTTAGCACTCACAGGATCAAAGTCAACCAGATAATCAGAGCCATCTCCTTTGGACCTACCCAGCTATTATGAAGCTCCAAGTAAATCTGAGTGACTTTTTCTTCCAGATACCTTGAAAATTTCTCACAGCAGCCCCTTAGATTGTCCTCTTGCACATTTCTTCCCAATAGGGTAGAAGTCACTTTGAGAAAGAACACTGGTCTGTGGGAGTGATAAGGAGGCAGAAATTCTTTATGTTTTGCTGCTCTGATCACAATAGTATACACCCAAATATGCTTAGTCTGGTTTGGTCCTTGTTTTTCATTATGCCACTTAGGTGTCTTTTTTTATAAGGTCTCATAACTGTCTATGCATTTTGAAATCCTAAAAGTTGTTTTTATTGGAAACGATTTGCTACCAGCATTGTTGATAATATTTGATAGCAATATCGATCATAATATTAATATTTTACATGCTGGAAAAGTGGCTTCAGAAAAAATAATCCCTTCAGAAAAAACCATTCTTGTGCTTAATAACATTTTAATTCTTTTCCCAACTGAGTTTTTTTCACAATATGTGAAAAATTCCCACAGTATAATAATTGTGTCTTGCAGCTGGGTATTATAATAGCATTTCAGTACTATTTTCACAAAGAACTTTTCATTCCTTCTTAGTGTTGGGAATAGATGGCTTTTCAGTGTACAAGTTTTAAATTAAGTGCAACAAAATAAGTTCCTTGGTTATAGGAATCCAGGAAATGTCAAGTACCTCTTGGTATCAGAGCAAATAAAGATAATGTACTTCATTTTCAATTATGTGCAGTGCTGTACTAAGAGATCGATTGATGCTCTTTTTCATTAATTGCCTCTTTGAAAAAGAATAAAACACAATGAAAAACTTTGTTTAATACACATTAGCAGAATACAACTTAGTTAATTTATTGGTTGGTAAGAAAAAGTGTCAAAAGATTTATGGAAAGTTTTACCACTTTTTATGATAAATATTGACATTTTTGTGGTGCAAAATTCTACTATAAATTGCAAGTTATTTTGACATTGCTGAGTATGTATTAATTCATTTGCAAGAATAAAATATTCACAAGAAATATATTTTCTTAATATACTACTCTCAGGAATCTTCCCAAAAATTGGATCAAGCCTCTTATCATCTCATACAATAAAATGTTCTAGGAGGAGAGCTAAAGACAAAACAAATAGAATCAAATAATAAACTCATTCTTTCTCTTATTTTTTTAAAAAATACAGAGATAAAACAACTTATGAGATGGAAAGCAATTTTATGGAAAATTAATACTAGAAGAAATGATAAACACCTTTGGTATTGTTCCAGTATAATTTGATAGATTCATCCAGGGTTTTATAACCATAAGTTACTATTCACAGAAATCAGAATAACAGAGTTGGAAAGGACTTTGGAGGTCTTCTAGTCCAATCCCCGCTTAATCAGGAGACCCTATACCATTTCAGACAAATGGATATCCAGTTTCTTCTTTAAAACCTCCAATAATGGAATACCCACAACTTTTGAAAGCAAGCTGTTCCACTCATTACTTGTTCTAACTGTCAGGAAATTTCTCCTTAGTTCTAGGTTGCTTCTCTCCTTGATTAGTTTCCATCCATTGTGTCTTGTCCTGCCTTCAGGTGCTTTGGAGATCTTTTTTCTTCTGGACAGTCCCTTAGATATGATAAATATGCTATTATGTCGTCCCTAGACATTTTTTCATTAGGGTAGACCCAGTTTCTGCAATCATTCTTCATATATTTTAGTTTCCAGTCCCTAATCATCTTTGTTGTTGTTTTCTGCACACTTTTTAGAGTCCCAACATCTTTTTTATATCATGGCAACCAAAACTGGAAGCATTATTCCAAATATAGTCTTACCAAAGCATTATAAAACAATACTAATACTTCAAGTCATCTTGATTCTATCCCTCTTTTAATGCAGCCTAGGACTTTATTAGCTTTTTTGGCAATTGCAGCACACTGCTGGCTCATATTTAAGTGGTTATCTACTAGGACTCCTTGATCCCTCTTATTTCTTTTGGGTCAGATACCACCTATTCTATACCTGTGCATTTGGTTTTTCTTATCTAAGAGTAAAACCTTAAATATTCTTGCCATTGAATTACGTTTTGTTTCATAGGGCCCAATGCTCAGGTCTGCTGAGATCCTTCAGGATCTTGAGCCTACTTTCTGGAGTATTGGCTATTCCAGCCAACTTGGTGTTGTCTGCAAATTTAATTAGTTCCTCTTCTATCCTTTCATTTAAATCATTTATGAAGATGTTGAAGAGTACTGGGCTTAAGACAGAATCTTGAGGTACCCACTGCATACTTCCCTGCATATACAGGTAGAACTATTAAGGATTACATGTTGAGTGCTGTTGTTCAGCCAGTTACAAATCCATCTGATGGTGATCTTACCAATTAGTAGGGTGTTCTCTACTATATTTAAAGAGAATAAAGAATATAATAGAGCTGGAAGGGACCTTTAAGGTCTTCTAGGCCAGTACTCCACTCAAGCAGGAGAACGTATACCATCTCAGACAAGTGACTGTCTAGTCTCTTCTTAAAAACCTCCAGTCATGGAGCACCCACAATTTCTGAAGGCAAGCTGTTTCACTGGTTAATTGTCCTCACTGTTAGGAACTTTCTCCTTAATTCCAGGTTGCTTCTCTCTTTGTTCAGTTTCCAACCATTGTTTCTTGTCCTGTCCTCTGGTGCTTTGGAGAATAATTTGACCCCCCTCTTCTTTGTGGCACCCTCTCAAATACTGGAATACTGTTATCATGTCGCCCCTATTTCTTCTTTTCTTTAGACTAGCCAAACCCAAGTCCTGCAGCCGTTCTTCATATGTTTTAGTCTCCAGGCCATGGATCCTCTTAGCTGATCTTCTCTGGACTTTTTCCAAGGTCTCAACATCATTTTTGTAGTACGGTGACCAAAAATGTTTGCAGTATTCCAGATGTGGTTTCACTAGGGTTTTATATAGCAGTACTAATACTCCACATGATCTTGATTCTATGCCTCTATTTATACAACCCAGGATTGTATTAACTTTTTTGGCTGCTGCTGCACATTGCTGGCTCATAGTCAAGAGATCGTCCACTAGGACTAATGCTTTACTGAAGTCCAAGTAAATTATGTTCATAGCATTTTGCTGTCAACTAATTTGTCACTTTGTCAAAAAATGCAATAAGATTTGTTTGACATGATTTATTTAGGACAAATTCAAATTGGCTTCTGTTATAACTTTGTTTGTCTCTAGGTGTTGCCAGATTTGTTGTTTGATTATCTTTTCCAGGATCTTCTCACATATTGATGTCAGGTTGATAGGTCTGTTATTTCCTGGATCCATTTTTTTTCCTTTATTGAAGATGGGAAACATGTCAGCTTTTTTCCAGTCCTCTGGTAGTTCCCTGGTGCTCCAGGATCTTTGAAAGATATGGTTCAATGGGTCTGAAATCATGTCTGCCAGCTTTTTCAAGAATCCTGGGATGTAATCAATCTGGATCTGCTGATTTGAACTCATCTAGAGTAGATAGGTGTTCTTTTACCATTTTCTTGCCTATTTGGATTTGTATTCATAATTTTTATGGTACTCTTTTTGATAGGTTCCATTATTTTTTCCTTTTTTGTAAAGAGAGATGCAAAGAATGAATTAAGCAATTCTGTTTTTCTCCCTGCTGCTCAGCATCATCTTGCTATTTTCACACATTAATGGATCAATTGTTTCCTTGACTTTTTTTTTGTTTTTTACATGTTGAAAGAAGCTTTTTTTATTATTGCTATTGACATTTGTTGCAACCCTTAGTTCATTCTGGACCTTAACATTTCTGACTTCATCTTAGCTATTTGCTAATATTCTGCTCTAGGTATGTGCCCCTCTCTCCACTTTTTATACTTGTCCATTTTGTCTTTCAGTTTATCAGAGAGTTCTTTAAACATTCATGCCGGTTTCTTCTGGACACAGTGGTACTGGTGGCACAGTGGTTAGAATGCAGCACTGCAGGCTAACTCACTGCTCACTCAAGGAGTTCAATTCTGAGCGGCTCAAGGTTGACTCAACCTTCCATCCTTCTGAGGTTGGTAAAATGAGGACCCAGATTATTGGGGACAATATGCTGATTCTGTAACCCACTTAGAGAGGGCTGTAGTGTAAAGCACTGTGAAGTGGCATATAAGTCTAAGTGCTATTGCTATTGCTATTTTCTTTTTTTCTGTGATATTGTGCTGGACTGGGCTTTTAAAATGTTACTTTTAAAAGTTTCCCAAGCTTCTTGGGTTGTTTTCCCCTTGAGGATTCCCAGCCATTCTCAAGCATTCTCTAAGTTTGTTAAGATCAGCTCCCTGAAGTCTAAGACAATAGTTTGACTTTGTTCTATTGCTTGTGCTTGTATTATATAGACTTCCAATAATACAAAGTCACTGTGCCCTAAGTCCCTGTAACCTCTATCATTTCATCTCTATTAGTGAGAATTAAGTCCAGTATGGCTGACCCTCTAGTTTCCTTCTCTACTTTTTGTAAGACAGAGTTGTCTGCTAGATTCGTCAGGAACCTGTTTGATCTTCCTCTAGGTGCAAAGTTTGTCTTCCCGTTGATGTCCAGGTAATTAAAGTCTTCTGTTACTATTTTGGTGTGCTTCTCTCACACAGTGTAGCTAACTGATTAGCAAAAAGTTATCTATTTCCTCTGTTTGGTTAGGTGGTCTGTAGTATTCACCTATGGCAATGTTATTCCCTTTTCCTTTTATATTAAACCAAATGCATTCAAGGTTTTCATCATTTTCTGTTGCATTTCTATAGAAGTGCAGTGCAACTCTATAGTGCAACTCTTCTTCTTTTATTAGGTCTATAGAAGTGCAGTGCAACTCTATAGTGCAACTCTTCTTCTTTTATTAGGTCTGTTTCTTTTGAACAGTTTAAATCCACTAGCCATGTGTTCTAATCATGGGTTTCATCCCACCAGGTTTTGGTAATGACAACAAAGTCATGTCTGCCCTTATATACTGGGATTTCAAATTCATCCTGTTCGTTCCTTTTAACATGCTGGCTAACAAATGGAATGAGGAGATTTTATTGCTTTTGATATCATTACATTTCCTTCCTAGAGATGAATTTGACATATGGACATTAAATATATGTCCAATAATTTCTCAATAGTACTGTAGTTGAAGGAAAAATAACACTGAATGACAGTTGGTCATTAAGATTGTAATCCCGTGTCTTTTTAATTATTTGAGAGGGTTACTCTAAAATAATTAAGACATGTGATTAGAATCATGCTGTATAAAATGAATCTTAAGAAAGAACAGTATATAACTGGCAAAAAAGGGGTTTATTACTAATTCTTGCAAAATGCTAAAAGAGTAGTATTATGAAAGGAAGCAGGTGTGCACTAAGAGCTTTTTAAGATGATTCAAGATGTCAACAAGTATAATGCAATAGTACACGAGGGAACGTATGCCATAGTTGGCATAACAGAAACATGGTGGGACAAAACCCATCAATGGAATGGACTGATAGATGGTTACAAATTGTTCAAAAGAAACAGGTCTACAAAAAGAGGAGGGGGAGTCGCACTATACATAAGAGAACACTACATATCTGCAGAAATACACATGATCCAAGACAAAATCTCTCCAGAATGTATATGAGTCAATATAAAAGAGAAAAAGTGGCATTATCATAGGTGTATATTACTGGCTACCCAACCAATCAGAAGAAATAGATGAACTCTTTGCCAACCAGTTAACAAATGCATGTAGGAAGCACACCACAGTAGTAATGGGAGACTTCAACTATCCAGATATCAATTGGGAGACAAACTCAGCAATAAGCGGGAGATCAAACTGATTCCTAACCAACCTAGCCAACAACTTTGTCACCCAAAAAGTGGAGGAGGGAACTAGACAAAAAGCTATACTGGATTTAATCCTTACAAATAGAGAAGAAGTGATAGAGGGAATCAAAATTGCCGGAACCTTGGGTGAAAGCGACCATGGCATCCTAGAATTTAATTTAAGGCAAACAGTAAGCAGTGGAGTACCGCAAGGATTCATCTTAGGGCCAGTATTCTTCAATATCTTCATAAATGACTTAGATGAGGGAATTGAAGGGGAACTCATCAAATTTGCAGATGACACCAAACTGACAGGAGTAGCCAACACCTCAGAAGACAAACTCAGGATCCAAAAAGATCTTCACAAACTTGAACAATGGACCCTATCTAACAAAATGAGTTTCAATGTGGAGAAAAGCAAAGTCTTACACTTAGGCAGGAAAAACCAAAGGAACAAATACAGGCAAGACCTGGCTTGGAGGCAATAACTGTGAGAGGGACCTTGGAGTCCTAGTGGACGATCACTTAACTATGAACCAGCAGTGTGCAGCAGCAACCAAAAAAGCTAATACAATCCTGGGTTATATAAACAGAGGCATAGAATCAAGATCACATGAAGTATTAGTACTGCTTTATAAAACCCTAGTAAGACCACACCTCGAAAATTGCAGCCAATTTTGGTCACCATATCACAAAAATGATGTTGAGAGTTTGGAAAAAAAATAGAGAAGAGCAACTAAGATGATCAAAGGCCTGGAGACCAAAACATATGAAGAACGGCTGCTGAACTTGGGTTTGGCTAGTCTAAAGAAAAGAAGAAATAGGAGAGACGTGATAGCAGTATTCCAGTATCTGAGGGGCTGCCACAATGCTGAGGCGGTCAGGTTATTCACCAGAGCACCAGAGGGAAGGACAAGAAACAATGGTTGGAAACTGATCAAAGAGAGAAGCAACCTGGAATTAAGGAGAAACTTCCTGACAGTGAGGACAATCAACAGCTTACCCCCAGAAATCGTGGGCGCTCCATCACTGGAAATTTTTAAGAAGGGACTGTCTGAGATGGTATAGGTTCTCCTGCTTGAGCAGACCTCCAAGGTCCCTTCCAGTTCTATTCTATTCTATTCTATTCTATTCTATTCTATTCTATTCTATTCTATTCTATTCTATTCTATTCTATTCTATGCTAAACATACAGGGAACAAGCTGAGATTAGGAGCATTCCCTTTAAGAGAGTGCTTCTAATCTCAGCTCGTTACCTGTATAAAAGACACCTGGAAACCAGAAATCTTGCTGATTGATAGGGGATCAAATACTCATTTCACTCATTAAAATGCAAATCAATTTATAACTTTTTTAAAATGCATTTTTCTGGATTTTTTGTTGTTATTCTGTCTCTCACTGTTAAAATAAACCTAGCATTAAAATTATAGGCTGATCATTTCTGGGCTCCCGTTTTTGTGCAGCCAAGGGTTCACGGGGCTCCATACCCTACAGCTGATTTTCTGCCTGTTAGGGGACCCTAAATGGGCCAGAAGTCACCCCGAAGAGACGGCAAAGAAGGAAGGAAGTCCTGTGGACCACAGAGAGACGGTGGTTGACCTAATCAATCCAGGAAAAGCCTTTCAGAAACCAACAGGAGAAAGGCTAGCCTAACTTCAGAGTCTAGCCCAAGCTACAAAAACCAAAGCCTAAAAGCACTATTTTAAGCTGATTGTAAACAATGTGCTTGGAACTGACTAAGAACATCGATTTTCTCTATTCTACATATTAATTAATTTCCTGGGAGAAAAACCCTCTGAAAATGAGGAGGGGGAACTTTGCTCCAACCTTCTGCAGACGGAAGTGGTGAATTAAACATTTTATGGGGGAGAAATATACTGAAATGAAATGAATATAAGAGCTAAATCTGGATAAGTTTGTTATTTGTCTAAAGTCTCTTAAGATCTTCATTTTAAACTATGGAAATAGAAGATGACTCTTTATTTTGAAACTGAAAAAAATGAACTGGTAGTAGATGAAAATTACAACAACAGTCGCTCTAATACAAGACTAAAGCCCGAGAAAAGTTTATCTGTTCTTATGACCTTCAAAGTTCTAATAATAGAGAACAGCTGTGACAAAAAAAAGAAAACACTCTGGGCTACATACAAAATGAGAAGTATAAACTTTAAAAAAAATCTGACCTTTCTGGATTACAAATATTAACTTAACTCTGACTCTAAAGCTGTTTGCAGAGAAAGGAAAACCTTGATTTTTGGCTATTATGGAAAATCAGAGATCTGTAGAAAGACTGTATCAAGAAAAATCAAATACTTTCCAGAAGGAGATGTATGAGATGTTACAACTAATTCAAACAACAATGATCTTAAACCACGAGGAAATTAAAAATGACTTTGAAAGTATAAATAAATCCATCTCCAATTTGACTTCATGGCAAAAGAACTCTCAGAGGATAATAATGGAGAGGGAACAGATAAAGCAGATAATTGAATATAAATTGGAGGAAAGAGATTTAAAGATGGAACCTAATAATATAAGGAAGTATGACTTGATTCAAGTGAAGAAGAACTTACAAGAAACATTGGACATGGAAAAGATAACTTGTACCTTAAGACCACAAAATAAATCTGAGGATAAGAAAAAAGATTTGACAAAATGGATTGCAGAGCTTCTGGGAGTACCATGAGAAATTGGGAGACAAGGGATAATAATAATAATAATAATAATAATAATAATAATAATAATAATAATAATAATAATAATAATAATAAAGTTGGAAGGGACCTTGGAGGTCATCTAGTCCAGCCCCCTGCTCAGGCAGGAAACCCTATACCATTTCAGATAAATGGCTGTCCAGTCTCTTCTTAAAAACTTCCAGTGTTGGAGCATTCACAGCTTCTGGAGGCATGTTGTTCTACTGATTAATTGTTCTAACTGTCAGGAAGTTTCTCCTTAGTTGCTTCTCTCTTTGGTTAGTTTCCATCCTTTGCTTCTTGTCCTGCCTTCAGGTGCTTTGGAGAATAGCTTGACTCCCTCTTCTTTGTGATGAGAGAAACTAAGACAGAAAGAAAAGACAGGATCTTCAATGAATATGAAGGGGCAAAATCTTTTTACAAAGACATGTTGCTTGATTTGCCTCTTATATCTACAATAACATTTGCAGGATTATGGAAAGACTCTTTGATTCAACAGAATATATTGATTGGGAAAGATGTTTGGCAAAAGAAGGGGGTTAAAGTGAGAATTGAGGAATTAGATGATAGGATGTATCAGAGGGAATATTTAAAAATTAATCACTTGTTTGAATATGGTTGAAAAAATAGAAAGATTTTAGCTTAAGAGGGATGAACCCCCCAAGTAATATAATATTCTTACTTTTCTTTTTTTACTTTGTTTTTTATGAGAAATATAAAAATGTTTGAGATGGTCAATATAAAGGAAATGTTTTAGATATTTAAATGTAATTGACTTTAAGAAAATTCCAATGAATAATTTAAAATTTTTTTTGAATAGAGTTAAAAGATTAGATGACTGGATTTATTAAATGGAACATCTAAATGTTAAACATATGTTTAATTATGGGTAAAAAGAACAGAAAAATTTTGGAGATAAATGTATATTGTTTTAAGAATGATATGTATTTTAAGTAGTATATTATTTTCTTATTCTTTTCTCTCTTTTTTTCTCTCTTCCTTTTTTTTTTGTCTTTTTTTTTTTACTTTTTAAGACATGAGAATGTAAAAGTGTTGGGATGGCCTGTATGAGGAAAATAGATTTAAATACTTAAATGTAATTAACCTTGAGAAAATTAACCAGTAAGAATGATTTGAATATTGTAGGGAAAACAAATTTAAATAAGAATTGTAAACAGGATTTATGACGAGGCAACCAAGATGAGCAGATAGAAAAGAAGAATGATATTGATGTGGTTATTATTTGTAGAAAATTTAGAAAAATCTTTATATTTAATTGTTACCTATCAAACTAATAAGAATTCTATCAATTCAAGGTTGGCAAAGAGAATATTATTGGAAGAAGAGAAAATCAAGCAAGGCTATTATGTGGACTTTGGAATATAGAAACTGATTCTTAGTGATTACTTTGCAAATAAGACAATTTTCTACCCATTGAACAATCCATTGGTTAAGGCCTAGCTTACACAACTTTGTAACTTTGTATGAGCTCATTATGTGGATAATCTATGTCCACAGCACCACTTTCATTCAAAACATTTATCACATAATTTTAAAAAGTCAGATTAGTTTGACATGATCTGTCCTCTGTAAAGCTGCTTTGCATCCATTAAGTTGTGTGCCTTTAAATGTTCCTTATTCCTTTTTTTTCAGAAGTGATTCCATTAACTTCAGTACTACAGATGTTAAGCTCACTGGTCTATAGTTCCTAGCTTTTTCTTTAGCCCTCTTCTTGTGCAAGGGTACAATATTGCTATTCAGCAGTCTTGCAGATTTTCATCTGTTAGAAGAGACTGATTAAACAAATCAGTTCCCTCAAACTCTGGATGAATACTATCCAGACCCATTGCTTTATTAACCTTTAAGTGGATTACCTCACCTGCCAGTTCATCTTTCTGTGTTTTAGCAGAAAATAACTTTTTTGGTTTCTTTTGTAGGTTCTTATATACCACTCTACTAGCTACATTTTTGCTATTCTTATATCGATATATCCTGATTTCCCCCCTCCTTTATTAGCCTATGTATACCTGCTGTGAACCAGAGTGTGTTCTCTTTCTTTTGCTTGTACTAATGTGCCTCACATAGAGACTCGTCTCTAAATTGGCAGATTTTATCAGTATCTACTAAGAACTGATTCCTGTGACTTTATGCCACCCTTCAAGTTTATATTTTAGATACTCTTCAATTTCGATAGTTTGTCTGCTTGAAGTCTAAAACTTTAGTTTTAGTGTATGTTTTATGAATTTTGTCATGTTTTATCAGTTTTATCAACACAATGGAGCATGAGCCAACGAATTCTATACAGTGGTGCCCATGCTCTATTTTGTGGATATTACATAGGCCTATAGCCACTGTTGAAACAGATGGTTGAATTAGTTATCCCCTTGTTCTGATACAGCAAGCAGATTCAATTATATATACTTGTGCTAATGTATTTTTTTTTTAACTTTAATTCCATCAATATCTAAATAGGTTAGGACCTACAGTATATATCAATTTTTACATATCTATTTAATTGTTTACTACTTTCGTAACATTTTCTTCTCCTTTTGTATTTCCTCCCAAAATTCCAATTATATTTATTTAGGAAGAAAAATAAGACTTTAACCAAGATATTTGCCTTTCAATTACAGTTAATTTTTCTGTTATTTGTTTTTATACAGATATTTTGTTGAATCTGAAAATGAATCATGATCAGGGCTTCATATATCATATTTAAATTCATTCAGAGAAATGTTTTATTAATCTTTTTAAAGTAGTATTTTAACATTGTTTTTAAACAAGAAGTTCATTTAAGTGCAAAATTCTGAATTTGCTGAACACCCAGAAGTAGAATTGCTACAATATTCTTTGTATATCTGTGTCCTTCAACTTTTTAGAAGTGGGGGAAACAATAGATGAATGATGAAAATGGTATGAAGATATGTTTTTCTTGCTTATTTTTTAAAAGATAAAACACAAAGAGATAAGGTCAAAGGGCTTCCTAATTCAGTATCCTCTGTCCTCTCTAATAAGTTTACATGAGACCACAGTTTTTTCCCCATGATGGTCCAAACTATGTTAATGCTATGATCTACATTCAAAGCAGAAAAGGTTATTTGGAGTGCTTCTGTGTTGATAGATATAACATACATATCATCAGGCAATCCAGATAATGTTTTCTACTTTATGGATCATTTCACAGCCCTATTACCTTGCAAGTACTATTCCTTGTAAGGTGGCTTACATAGGATAACATAGGATTTGACCCAAAGCACTTCTGTTTGTAAAAGATGGGATTAATTTAGACAGATTTTCTGGTTTATTTTATTTTTTTAATTTTATAATGTAGTTGTATCACATTGTCAGGAAGGAAATTGCTTAGAAAATCAATTCGGATCATATGAAATGAATCTTATGATAAAATCATCAAGGCAATTTTTACATGTCAGTGAAATGCCTTGATTGCTATTAGATATATTACATTATTTTCAGACAGAAAAAAAGGAAAAAGGAATATACTGTCTCAAAAACTACACATCCCTCATTATGTATGTTTTTGGTACAGGTTCCGATTTAGTGGTCGTATCCTTGGTCTTGCTCTTATTCATCAGTACCTACTTGATGCTTTCTTCACAAGGCCCTTCTACAAAGCATTGTTAAGGCTGTGAGTATTTACAAATTCAATGGAAAAAAACATTATGGCATTTTTTAATCTCCTGGCAATGAGGGATGAATGGAATTTTAAAGAGAGTTTTAATTTATTTATTCATTTATTCATTCAATTTATATAGCCACCTGTTCAGAACATGTCTCAGGTCAGCACACATCAGTAAATTGCAACTAAATTCATATAAAAAATGACAAAGTAAATTAAATATACAGACATAAAGTGCCAAGAAAAAATAATTCAAGAGGTTCATGCCAGTCCCTGACTTAGTGCCCTTGGGAAGTCTTAAAAGCTTTTTTAAGGCAGGCAGAGTTGGGACCAATCCAATCTCATAGAGAACATTACTCTAAATGGTGGTGCTGTTGGTACCAGAGAAATTGTTTCTTCTAGATCCCACCAGATGACATTGCCTAAGCAATCTAGAGCAGGGGTATCAAACTGGCGGCCCGCAGGTCAGATGCGTCATGTACAGGCCACGCCCACCCTGGCTCCACAAAGGCAAAAAACGTCACGATACATCACAATACATCACGTGATGCAATTGAGTTTGATACCTGTGATCTAAAGCATGCTGATCCTTTTAGATCTTACCAGTTGAATGTAAATAATTAGAAACAGATGGTCCCACCAGCCTACCAGCATAAGAAGTTCTATAGATAAGAACATGTTCCTTAAACTGCATTCAAAATCTCACTAGAAAGCAGTGTAGTTTATGAGGTGGTCTCGTAACTATCCATGCCACTATGTTCTGGACTAGTTGCATTTTATAAGTGGCTACTAAGGGCAGGCCCATATAAAGTACATTTAAGTAATCCCATTACGAGCTGACCATAGCAAGTGTGTCCATGAGCAGGGTCTTCCAATCAAAAAGCAGGCAGAACTGATGTGCAAGTTAGAGCTATACAAAGGCTGTCCAACCCAGTTGTTCAAATGGGACGAAGAGTCTAGAACTCCCAAATCGCGCACCAGGTTGTTTGGTACAGTTCAACCCTAATTTCTAATTCCCAATTTCACACCCCTTTGTGGAGGAAGCATCCAGACACCAAGATGGGAATCCTGGCAACATCCCTTGAATGGATGGGAAAGATGGGCTAGATAACCAAGTAAGATCAGCATATTTATGATATTTAATCTGTGCCAATGTGTGTGAGTGAGATAGAACTCACTGAGAAGTTGCAATAATCTATCTTTAAACAACAGTGAGCCTATTTTCAAGAAGATGCTTATTTGTGCAACTCTTGCCTTTTAAAATTTTGTTGTTCAAGAATCACAGATAAAATTATTTAAAAAGTTTAAAGTTATAGAATCTATACCTATAGCAGAATAACTTTTTTCTAGAAAGAAGGTTTCCCTTTTTTAAACTAGAATATCACTTACCAGAGTGTGTTGATTGAACATTATACTTACTATGATGCATTCATATACTTGACTGCGTTTAGGTATGGGAACGGGGAGAACTTTGAATTCAATAGGACATATCTGAATTTATTTCCCTAAAATATATTTTGGAAAAACATATTTTATTACCCTTTTATTGTATACGTTACAATGAAATATTTTGAATTACTACTTTGTAAAAAAAATCTATACAGCAAAGTTTTGTATGAATAAAAAGTCCAATAACACTTCATGATCAGAAGAGAACAATATCAAGCATGAATCAACAAGTTGTAACTCACTCTAATAATATTTAATATATATATATCTAATCACTCTAAATCTAACTAAGAATTTCTTTTCCTAACCAACTAGATGATCCCTAGGAAGCTAATACAAATTCATGCCGTAAAAGTTTTCAGCATTCTTCATATTCAAAATTTTACTGCCATTGAATAGAGATACAATGCTTAGCTCTGTTTGCAGGTAGCTAATGACAGTTGAAATTTGAACTGAGGCTACTGTTTAATATTTTACTATTTGAAACCTGAACATAATTTATTATTTATTTATTATCTGTTATCTATCTGTCAATCAGGCCATGTGACCTTAGTGATATGGAATATCTGGATGAAGAATTCCACCAAAGTTTACAATGGATGAAAGACAACATCATTACTGATATTCTGGAGCTCACTTTCACAGTGAATGAGGAAGTGTTTGGACAGGTAACTTAATATGAGTCTACTAAAAGTCAGAAATTAAGAGTCACAAAAATTTCAATTTAGGAACAAATTTCAACTGGAGATCAGTTATTAAAAGTATAGGAAGACAAGAAACAGCAAGTACAGTATTATAAAATAAGAATGGACAAGTATTCCTTTGCTTAATGTCTTTACAATCATCATTGGGATTTATTTATGTTAGGATTTGTTGAGTCCATCACAAATAAAAGGTTTTAGCAAACTGGGTGGAAAGTTCACCATATAAATAGCAGAGGCAAAACAAGTTTATTTATTATTTATTTATTATTATTAGGTAAGTACCTTCTTTTAAGAAAATGCAGGAATGATGTAGAGACTGTCTCATTTTATTTGCAAAATAAAGTTAAATACTGTTAACAACTGGTTCCAACGTTCATTCTTTATTTTGGGCCTTCAAAGCAAGCAATATTAATTTGCCAATAAGAAGGTATCTTTCTAAAATTCTGTATTCTTTCAACACAGATAAAAAAAAATAGCAAGTCATAGCATTACCAATAAGAATGCAGTTTTTAAACCTGGATGTATCTGAACCTAAATCAATCAAATATTTATTAAAGTCAAAGATTAGCATATACTATATCTGAATTACTAAAATTTCAGATAGATTAATATTTCTTATCATTTGGATACTGGAAAACCGGGAATCTGCTCCAAATAATGCAATTTAAATAAAGCTAAATTAAAATAATTGAGAGATGCAGTAGTTTGGGAATGTTAAGACTGATAAAAATATTGAGACTAATAAAAAAATCCATATAAAAATTCTGTTTGATCTAGATAGAATTTTTTGGAAATAAAAAGTTGGAAAAAGTGGTCCTAGCTGCTTTATTCAGAAATCTACTTTTTAGGTAAATGGTGAAATATGAGGATTTAGAGAATTTGTTAACCATTTTAACCACCAACACTCCCATTTTTTAAGTATTGCTGGCACAGATAACTAATACAATTTTAAAGACAATACTGATTAGAAAGCAAATGCCTAACTTCCGATTTGCTGATGCGGCTGTCGCGGACGCCAGAAGGCAAGCTCCATCTTCCATGTCCAATTTCACACCACTGAGGACCCTGGAAAGGGTCGAAAGTCACCCTGTAGGGGTGACAAGCAAGGAGGGGACCCCCGCTTGATCATAGGAGGGCGGTAGCCCTTCTGCTCGATCCAGGGCAGCCCTCCAAACCAGCGGATGAAAGACCGGCCATAGAAATATGGGCCGTCATTAGGCTGCAGACAGCCGAAGTCAAACTTACCACCAGGCACCTATAAAGCAGCTCGGATGAGACTGGGTGAGATCTGAATCTCTCTTCAGTCCTAACTATTTTTTCTACCTGTATAAGCTGCCCAAAGTATTTCCCCCCCTGTGGAGAGAGGGAAGGGAAATTCTATCCCACCCTCTAAAAACAGTGGCGACTGACTATCCAGGGGAGCTTAAAACGCTGAAAAAATAACCTGATTCTAACTGGATTTCTATGTTTCTAAAATTTGAGGACTAAAAGATTTCTTATTTTTATTAAAGATTTGGGTTTTTATTTAAAAAAAGAAGTAAAATTGGAAAAAAGATTATAAAAATTTTGGACTTAAAAAAAATCTTAAATGGTATGGGCAACATCTTGTAGCTAAACCTGATATTACAATTTGTTATTGTCTAAAAGAGATTTGGCTTGAAGCACAGACTATAGATAAGACTTTTGCAACCTTGGCAGGTATCAGCTGTGAGAAGCCCAGCTGTGTTCTATACTCAGTGCCAAAATTATTTTCACTTTCTGATTGTAAAGCTTTTAATTTAACACACCACTAAGAGAACATGGATGAAGATCAGGAACAGATTCTCTTTATGTTGAAAGCAATTTATGAAACTATTCTTACAGCCTCTGATGAAATAAGAAGCTACAGAAAAGAACAAAATGTCAGCCTAGATATACGAACCCAAATTTACAACTACAGAATCAATTACACAGAATATAATAGAAGAAGTGGAACAATCAAATACTATGATAGAAGATTCAACTGATCAACAAACACAGTTAACGGAAAACCCAGAAAAGGGACTGACAACACTGAAAATGGGAAAAGACTTTCTATATAAACCAGAAGAAACCTGAGGATCAAGAAGAAGAACAGACTGAAGGGAAGATAAACATTTCAGGACAACTACATCGAGATGGAAAAATAGAGAGACGATTTGTTAGCCCTTCCAAAAAAATGGCGACTGGATGGCCTCTTTTATGTCAAACAATATATATAATAACAGGCAGATCTATTTGACTTAAAAGCATGGATATGGAAGGCAAGTTGGCAAAGAAAGCAAGCTAAAATAAGGCTGAAGAAAATGGGGTTTTGACTAATTAGTGAGGATTAAAATAGAATATACTCAAATAGACAAGATATGTACTTTGAATACTAGATTTTGTTATGAACTGAGATAAAAATTTGGTCATTTAAAACTTGGAAGTATAAATATTAAAAGTTAAATTTGAATATTGATTTGTTTATAAAGGTTGAATGTAAAAGTAATTAAGATATATATAAGCTAAAAATCTATTGATAAATGTAATAAACATGTTTTTACTTAGCTGATATAATAAGAACTGTACTAGCTTAAATATGAGATAGTAGACATTAAGAGAAAAAGAGAGGAAGTATTTGATGTTGAAACAAAAGAAATTTTGGTTACTAAATTTAAGACATTTGGAAATTAATAGAAAATAAGAATGTTATACTGTATTATTAATTAGATGATGTAAGATGGTAAGAAATAGAATATATTCAAATAGATAAGACGTGTATCCTGAATATTAGACTTTGTAATGAATTGTGATAAAGGGAACTTTGGTTACTTAAAACTTGGAAATTATAAATATTAAATGTTAAATTTAAAAATTAATAGGAAACTAAAAATTGGGAAAAACTAATTAGGATATTGATTGTCTATAAAGACTGAATATTAAAATAACCAGGATATGTATAAGCTAAAAATTATTGATAAATGTAAGAATGTTATTTTTATTTAATTGATATAATAAGAATTGTATTAGTTTAAACATGAGACAGTAAATACTAAGGGGAAAAGAGAGGAAATATTTAATGTGGTAGTTTGAGACTTGTACTAAAGATACTTCTATGTCATTGAATTATCAATTAACTCAGCCGTCATGTTGCTTTTTAAATACTTAAATGTAAAATTAGAAAAACAATAAAACATTATTTAAAAAAAATAGAAAGCAAATGCCCATACCTCCAATTTCAATAAATTGATTCATTGTGGTTTATAACAAAAAAATAAACATTCACAAGGAACATCCATGAGAGCTCTCAAACAAATACCGCATTAAAATATTTATGCTATGTTAAAAATATTTAAGAGATGAAATAGGGACAAAAACCTAGGGAAAAGTCATAGACAAAGGCTCTGTTTTAAAATGATTCTTCAGTATTGTTAGGAATAAATGCCCAATTTGAATTTGGATAACATAATAAAATAATACCATTTGAAAAAAGTGTAATGCTAGCTATTCGGAAGTGCAATATCAAACAGCATAGCAATACATACCTTCAGGCAATATCTTTTTTGAGCAATATTTGATAGTTAAAAGTAATTGTGGTAATGGTAATTTCTATATTCCTGTCCAATATTTATGTTTTGCTTATTTGATTTTTTTTTTAGGTAACAGAAAGAGAGTTGAAATCTGGAGGTGCAAATACTCAAGTGACTGAAAAGAACAAGAAGGAGTATATTGAAAGAATGGTTAAGTGGCGAGTAGAAAGAGGGGTTGTTCAGCAAACCGAGGCACTAGTTCGTGGCTTCTACGAAGTATGTATCATATTTTATCAAATAAGAGTTGAAGAGTCATAAGCATAAGGGCATTTCAATTACAGCAAATTCAGTACAAAAAAGGACAGATAATTAACTGCTTTAGTAGTGGTTACAAATCTTAATAGGCAGCATCAGTATAAGTAGAAGACCTGTCATTATTTAGGCATACCATGCTTATACACCTTTACATTTGTTTTAATATTAAGTAATGGAATTTTCACTTCTATTTTTCAATAGTTTACCAGTTTTTGGTAGCAAACCTATGACAAATTGAAGTGCAAATTCCATTTTTAAAATGAAAATAAATGTAAAGTTTTGTGCTTATATAACATTAGGATTCCCTCTACAAACTTTCACTAAAATCTTGGTACTGCTCATTGTTATATTTTCCCTTCCCTCTGGGCCCATGTCCCTTAAATCAGTGATCTCCAACTTTTCCAGCTTGGTGGCTTAGCACGGGAGTATGTGTGAGTTGCAGGTGCACGCATGCATGAAGCTCCATTCACACGAGTGGAGAATGCTTGCCCTCGTGTGCAAACATCGACTTGCATAAGCACAAGCACCCTCCACTCATGCGAGTGGCACTTTATGCACATGCACTTGCTCATCTCTCCCGTGGCCTGGTTTCAAACAGGCTGCAGCCTGGTAGTGGGCCCTTGGCCCGGAGATTGGCTTAAATGAAATTATTATCAATTTTGAAGTTTTTGCACAACTTCTGAGCCCCATTTTTGTGAGTGATAGAAAATCAAAAACTTAAATCAAAGCCATAAATTTTAGTTGTGCAGTTTTTTTCTCCTGTTTTTTTTAAAAAAGTTTAATGTAGATTTTTATCCCTTAAACATTGTTGGCAAAGTTTTTTGAAACTGATTTGCCATTGCCTGCTTCCTAGGGCTCAGAGATGGGCTTGCCCAAGGGCAGGATTAGAACTCACATTGGTTTAGCTTGGCACCTTCACCACAACAAACTGGCTCTCTTCCACTATTCTTTTCTACTGATATAATATTTAAAATAATTTTCTTCTACTGACCTAATATTTAAAATAATCACCATTTTATTGAGCAGTAATTGATCAGTGTTATCATTTGTTGCTATGTCAATGGCAGAGAATGGTGCAATAATAGCCTTAATAAAACCTGCAGATCAAAACTATGCAAGCAAACAATTAATACACATTAAAATAATACATGGGAAAAATATTCAATTAAATCTCTAATAATGGGAAACCAGCTTTCAGGAATGTGTAAATATACCTAATTTGTGTAAAATATTGAGTCTTTTGACATTTCTGTATTTATTGCTAGCATCTGTGCTTTATTTTTCAGGTCATAGACTCAAGACTTGTTTCAGTTTTTGATGCTAGAGAGCTAGAATTGGTAATCGCTGGCACAGCTGAAATCGATCTTAATGATTGGCGCAATAACACAGAATATCGGGGTGGTAAACATTGCAATTATTCTTCCTTGCCATTTTTTCATTATATTAAGTTCTGTTACTGTTGGGAATTCTGCCCCATGTATTTAAGGTAGTCTTATGTATCAAATTACTTACTTTATAGATTGTAGGTTGGTTTATATGTCTAATAGCTGTACAATTTTTTATTCATATAGGATATGCTTAATTCAGATATACCAGCAATTACATAAAACTAATATGGAAAAAACACACATATCTTGGGCAGATATGACTAGATAGAGCAAAACATGTTTAGTTCATCTTCACATCCAATTATGTCTTTTTTCCATGATTCTAATGCATTTGTTTTTTACTCATCTTTTCTTTTAGGTTACCATGATGGCCATATAGTAATACGATGGTTCTGGGCAGCAGTAGAAAGGTTCAACAATGAGCAAAGACTACGGTTGCTGCAGTTTGTTACTGGAACATCTAGTGTCCCTTATGAAGGCTTTGCAGCCCTTCGAGGGAGCAATGGACTACGGCGTTTCTGTATAGAGAAATGGGGTAAAATAACATCACTCCCCAGGTATGTTTCATCTTAAAATGATATTCCATCATTCATAGTTGAAGATAAATTTATTTTCATGTTCACATGATTTATATTTTTATTAATGAAAAGACTGTCTTACAGCATCTCTGAATATTCCAATTTATCATGTTAAAGACTGCTTTACAAAGACATACCGTATTTTTCGCTCTATAAGACGCACTTTTTCACCCCCAAAAGATGGGGGAAAATGTCTGTGCGTCTTATGGAGCGAATGCTGCCTCCCTTCCGCGCTGCCGCCGCCGCCGTGACCTCCC
>NW_015386583.1:204969-212283 GCF_001527695.2 Protobothrops mucrosquamatus | reverse complement strand
TCCGACCGCGCCGCCGCCGCCTACCTGACCGCGCCACCGCCGGTTAGAAATTTTTTTTTCTTTTGTTTTGTCCTCTAAAAACGATGTGCGTCTTATGGTCAGGTGCGTCTTATGGTGCGAAAAATACGGTACTAATTATTTTGTGTTGTAGAAAAGATAGGCTAAAAGTGATAAAGACAGTCAGATCAAAAATTCCTTTGGGGTTCATATTCTACCACTTTGAATATGGAGGATATCAAATAATTAAATGTTGAAAAATCTTAGTCAACTAAAGCCACTTTTCCTTTCCTATGTGGTTTCTTGCTTTGCCATTCTTTCTTTTGTCATTTGCATGGACTGTTAAGGTCACATAGAATCAGAAATACAATATCATCATATGCAGTCCAGAATAACTAGAAAAACAGCAGAGAAAGATGGTCCCTTCTGCAGGGAATTCAGATACTACCATTATGCTGGTTAAAATATTAAAAATATTAATAAATTAATAGTAAACAAATTAAAATAAATTAATTGCTGTTCTTTTATTTCCTAAAGTCATACCATCTCATTTTGCCTAAAAGTAATCATGGTCCTATAAAAGACAGATTAAAGTATTGAAATTGTTTATAAAAAAATACTTGTAGTTCTTGTCATTCAAACATAAAACATCATGTTTTATAATCATGTGTTGGCCTATACTTGCATTTCTAGAAACCCAAGGTCTGAGAAATTATCAATGCTCAACTAGGGTTACATATATCAATACCCAGACACTATAATTATTATTGCTGATGACTTTAATGCAATGATTGGTCAGTATGACACTCTTTTGCAAATTTATTTTAAACAGCCAATGCTCCCTAAAATTGATATGATTGTTTGCCAGCCAGCCAGTCTAATTATAACATTGCAGGATTTCATTTGGCACAACATATGGACAGCTTAGATCTAGATAGATTTAATGACAAATGGTATAAAAGGGGAATTTACATTCTGGTGCCCCAATGGGGCCAGTATAGTTGATTATATCATGATTACCCAGAGGTTTGTTCATTTTATAGCTTACTTCTGTATTGAAATTCAAGATGATAGTTTTTATGTTTTTGGGTGTCAGGCATTAAACGAAGACACATGGTGAACATCAAGCTTTCTTTATTGACTTCTCCTTTTATACTGTCCTAAACCCGGACAGCGTCAGCCAATAGGAATCTGGCTGTTTTCGCGCCTTGCACATGCGCACAACGCTGGCGACAGCCAGTCTGGTCCCGGGCAGCTTTTGGTCTGCCCGGGACCATTTGCAACATTTCTGAGCCTGCTGAATGCTTCAGCAGGCTCAGGACACAACACCCCTCCCCCTAGATAAAACAATATACCTTATGATGTAACAGCACAGGTACATGTGTTCAAGGGACTGGGGGTTAATGGAATCACAATTGCCTGCACACAGGCAAGCACTCTTACATATACAATCATTCAGAAAGAAAATAGAACAAATAATAAGCTGAAGATAACACCTCTTCACTGTTTTGTTCTGCATCTTGTTTAAGGACTAGTAAGGTTCCCTTAGAATTGACAGAAACCTCACATAGTCCTCAAGATGTTTAGGTGGGCCCTTGGCCCGTTGTGACCTTCTGATGGCTGGTGCGTGTGCCTGGCCTGCCAGCTCACCTGCCAGGCTAGGCAGACCAGGACTTTGATGCCCCAAAAGCTCAGGTGCCCTATCCAGCTGCTGACAGGTTGAATCCTCTGAATTCCAGCCAGGGTTCCTTGGGGGGGTGGAATTCCCCAAGTCCAGTGGTGGGGTGGAATTCCCCAAATCCACAATGGACTCCTCTCAGGAGCACTGTCCCTCGAGCCCAAGACCAGCAGCTGGAGTGGCCTGAGTGGCTGATGTGCCCCAGTACCTCATTGGCCCCGTGTGCGTGTCGGAGGTGCCAGAGTCAGAAGCCGCCTCCATGGCAAACCCCCTTTCAGGAGAATTCCTGTTTGGAGCACTTGCTGAAGCCTGGGATGACCCCCGATCTGGAGCAATAACTGAATTCTGTGAATGTCCCCATTCTGCCACGGGAACATGTGAACCCCCGCTGGAGCTGGGAGACTGTGGCCCAGAATGCAAATTATGGTCCTCCTCCCCCCTGAGAGCAGAGCCAGGTGCAGAAACGTTGCTGGAGAGCCTCCAATGCAGTTGGTCAGTGTGTCGTCTGATGATGCACCCATCATCCAAGGCCATTTCCTATGACAGCGCCCCAGAGACCTTGCATACCACTGCTGTGACCCAGAGATGTCCAGGGCCATAGTTCCTTGCCCAGACTGGATCGCCCAACTGTAGTCTCCTAGGTGCCCGCAGCTGTGACACCTGTGAAGCCACCCAGTCTGGGTGCAATCTGTCCAGTTTCATGATGAGGTGGCAACCCCAGCGGAGTTCTGCTGGGGTCTTCCCTATGGCTGTGCAAGGTGTGGTGCGATGTGCAAGAAGGAAATCAGCTAACCTGTGATGCCAGCTGCCGTAAGGGAGTCTCTTGAGAGCATCTTTGGTAGTGCGCACCATCCTCTCTGCCTGGCCATTGGAAGATGGGTGGAAGGGAGCAGAAGTCGCATGCCGGATCAAGTTGGCCTGAAGAAAAGCCTGGAACTCAAAAGAGGTAAATTGGGGGCCATTATCTGAAACCAGGACATCTGAAAGTCCATGTGAGGTGAAGATCCCTCTCAACACCTGGATGGTCCTAGCAGTAGTAGTGGAGGAAACAGGAACAACCTCTAGCCACTTGGAATGGCTGTCAACGAGGAGAAGGAAGAATTGCCCCTGAAAGGGCCCAGCGTAATCTATATGTACCCGTGACCACGGGGTTTGTGTTTCCTCCCATCTATGTACTGGAGTCTGAGGCATTTCATTCCTTGACTGCTGGCACACTTGGCACCCGTGCACCTGGGCCTCAATGGCTTTATCAAGCCCAGGCCACCAGAGATGGCTGTGCGCAAGCGCTTTCATCCTTACTATGCCTGGATGTCCCTCATGCAGAGAGAGCAAGATTCTAGACTTCAATGAGGCTGGGATGACTACCCTACTATCCCATAACAGGCACCCCTTGAAAGTGAAAAGTTTGTGCTTCCTTTGCCAGAAGCTTTGAAACTCCGTATCTGGACACGTGTCAGGCCATCCTGACAACACCCATATCAGCACGCGTGTAAGTGTGTGATCAGTGGCAGTTTCAGCAGCCACGTCCCTAGCATTGAGGGGAGATTCAGGCAACTCCTGAATGGAAAGAATATTAATAGCAGGAGCAGGATCTGCCTCTATCTGTTTTAGAGGTAATCTGCTGAGGCCATCTGCATGGCCCATCTCTTTTCCAGGTTTGTGAATTAGAGTGTAGTCATATGCTGACAGGAAAATGGACCATCTCAGCGTACATGGAGAAATAATGTGTGGTATCTGTTTGTTAGTAGTAAACAAACCCAGCTTTGGGACTTAGGGCTTGGGACCTGCTGAATTGCTTGAAGCTTCGATTCAGCAGGATGGATGCCTTGAGCATCAATTCTGAAACCTAAGAATTCAGTGGAAGTGACTCCAATCTTACACTTTTCTTGTTTCAGTTTCAGACCCGCTTGGCGGAAACGAAGCAAGACAGCCCTTAATCTCTCAGCTAGGTTTTGAGATGACTCTCCAGCAATGAGGACATCATCAAAATAGGGACAGACCCCAGGAATACCACAAAGTGTGCGCTCCATGACACTTTGGAATATGCCAGGGGCTACATTAACCCCAAACTGCAATCTTTTAACCTTAAAGGCTCCTCTGTGTGTTACTATTGTTTGAGCCTCAGCTGTTGCCTCATTAACAGGTAACCATTGGTAGGCCTGTGCCAAATCGAGTTTTGCAAAAATGCACCCCCCCCCCTTGAGGGAGGCCAGAATGTGGCTTATCACAGGGACTGGGTATGCGTGCTGTTGCAGTGCTTTGTTCAATGTACATTTATAGTCCGCGCAAATTCGGACTTCTCCATTAGCCTTTAAAGGCGTTACAATGGGGGTTTCCCATGGACTAGAGTCCACAGGTTCTAAGATGCCCTGCTAGAGCAGCTTGTCCAGCTCTGCATCAATTTTGCTCTTGAGAGCAAAAGGCACCCTTCTAGGCTTAATCCTAATAGGTGTGATAGTTGGGTCTAAGCGTAGGGCAATGGGAGGCCCCTTGTAAGAGCCAAGCTCTGAGCTAAATACATCAGCAAACTCCCTGCAGACTTCTGCAAGGCCTGGCGTTTGCAGGCTGTGCAGCCCAGTCACTTGGATTCCAAGGGCCTCGAACCAATGAGTCCAATGAGACTCGTGCGATCACCCCCAACAACCACCACATCTAGTAGGCCTTCAAAAGCCTTACGCTGCACTTTGAGCGTAGCCTCCCCCTTCACACTGACTCTGGAATTCTGGAAGTCAGTGAGGATTAAGTTTGATGGCCTGAGTTTGACTCAAAGGCCACTACTGCTGCAAATCCTTTTGAAGGTGTCATGTGAAATGATTGATAGAGCGGACCCTGTGTCCACCTCCATTGACAAGGGAACCCCTTGCAACTTCACGTCAATGCGAAGCTTTTTCTTAAGGGGCTTGTGTGTCCCTGTCCTCAGAATACTCCTGCGCGATGCGCAGAAACCCACCCTGTATTGGCTGGGGACCCTGGTACCTTTCCGAAGCAATTCTTCCCGAGGTTGGACCTTCTGGCGACCCAAACAGACGGAGGCAATGTGGCCTTGCCTTCCACATGCCGGGCAAATGGCGGAGCGGAATCTGCAGTCCGCGCACTTGTGGCGTCCTCCACACCCGAAGCACTGAGGAGATGCTGAAACCTTGTCTGGATGCTCCTTCGGCCTTCTCTCAGCTGGCTGGTGTAGCCTATCCACCTCCTCTTCAGGATCCGTTTCTGGATCTTCTCTAGCGACCTCTTGATGGATGGTCACGGTGGCTGGAGGGTTTCTGGCGAGCCACAAAGCCTTCACAGCGCCATCCGCTGCTTCTTCAGCTGCAACCTCTCTCAATGCATCTTGGAATGTTGCAGCTCCCTACTTCGTAGGCCACAAACGAAACGATCTCACAGCCTCTCTTCCTTGAATTCACAAGGCCTGGCCGCTTGTCTTAAGGCAGCAATAAAGTCCGTAGCAGACTCACCCGGCCTCTGGTTTCTCTGCTCGAACGTGTGCCTCCAAGCAATTACAGAAAGTTTAGTCTGGAAATGTTCTTTAAGCATTTTCTTCAAGTCAGTATAAGTTACTGACTCTAAAATCGCAGGGGCCACCAGGTTCTCTGCTATGTCGAACGTTTCCTGTTCACAAACACACAGCAGGGTTGCTGCTTTAAGGCCGTCTTCCCTTATCTGATTGACCCTAAAGTAGTTCTCCACCCATGCCACGTATGAATTCCAGCGCTCCGGATGGGAGACATCAAAGTCAGATAAGCGGCCAATCTTCGACATCTAAGTCTTCACAGGCCTCGTTATTGCCTTTTGCTGCAAGGCTCGTCTTACTGGGGGGGAAGGGGTCCATTTGCCAAGCTCACCTCCAGCGATGCTGTACTGGCAGGCTGAGTCGCAGAGCTGGACACCGACTTCCCAAGCTTCAGGACCTTCTGTGAGTCCTCGATTCAGTTGTAAATCTTCCGCTTGCCTGCAGCAATCCCACCTTCGTCGCCAGTTTTATGTTCTCGGGTCTCAGGCATTAAACGAAGCACATGGTGAACATCAAGCTTTCTTTATTGACTTCTCCTTACAACCAGCAACAACCAAAAAGGCACACAGGCCTTTTATACTGTCCTAAACCCAGACAGCGTCAGCCAATAGGAATCTGGCTGTTTTCACGCCTTGCACATGTGCACAAGACTGGCGATAGCCAGTCTGGTCCCGGGCAGCTTTTGGCCCGGGACCATTTGCAACATTTCTGCTGAATGCTTCAGCAAACTCAGGACACAACAATAGTGATCACTTTCCACTTTTTTTAAATTCTAAACCAAATCTTGAATCATTAGAAGTAGCCCCTTGCCCTATTGACATTACAGCAAAGAAGCAAGTACAGAACTAATGGTCTCACAGTTTGACTAAAGTTTTATCTAGGCTCTTGACTTTTGACTCACTGCTTCAGATACATAAACAAATCTGCCTAACTGATTTCAATGACTAGATAGTGTCACTATATCAGTCATTTATCCCCTGGACATGATTTTTAACAGCCAATGCTGTTTATGCACATAAAAAGTTTAAACCTTGGTATAATAATGATTGCATCAAGGGTAAAAGAATCTCTCTTAAATGCAATAAATTCCTTTCTTAAGGAAATTCTTTGAATACTCAATTACTTAAGGTTGAGAAAAAATTATAAAGATCTTCTGAAGCTAAAGAAAATGTAAGAGAGAATTTTGAAGGCAAAACGTAAGAACTCCACTTAGTTTTGGCACTTAATCAATCAGTCCTTCATACAGTAGATGGACCATACCTATCGGCAGATAAATTGGAGGATCACTTCTGTAAGATTTTAAAAAAGGAATCTGGTGTAATCTCAGATGTAATTCCCTCTTGTGGAGACCTCCAGGATTGTCACTTATGTCTATAACTAAGGTATCTATAGCCCAGTTAAAACCAGATAAAGCATCTGAAGGTGATTTAATTTCTCCGAAATTAAAAAGAAAAACAAAGATTGGTGAGGTCCAGTTCTGATCACCCTATTCCCACATATTAACAACACAAGCCAATTTTTGGTTGTAATTTTAATTTATAATATTAATACTATAACTAATCTCTTTTTGTATTTATAATTGTTTTTATATTAATGTTTATTATGTTGTAAGCTACTCAGAGTTGCCTCAGACCATGAGATGAATGACATATAAATTTAATAAATAATATTAATTGGAAGCAGGATATTGTCGTATTGTCATACAAAAATAAAGAAAGCAGATTTGATCCTATTAATTATAGGCTTATTAGTTTTTAAACCCAATACGTAAACTCTATGTCATCTTTTTATATCTAAAATTAGTAGATTAGGTACAAAATAAAAATATTGTTGCTGAAGGACAGACTGAATTTAGAGAGGAATAATCATGCCTGAATAAAAATTCTGGTCCCAATTGCCATTGTAACATAAGGATTATCTGTATATTCCTGCAGCTTGCAAAGTTTACCACAGTAAATTTTACAAAGCTAAACAGTCCTTCAGCTTTTTATGGCTCCCAAATCTGCTCTTTTGAAAGGCTTAATATTCTTGAAACTACTCAAAATACCGTATTTTTCGCTCTATAAGACGCATTTTTCCCCCCCAAAAGATGGGGGAAAATGTCTGTGCGTCTTATGGAGCGAAT
>NW_015386583.1:194336-203955 GCF_001527695.2 Protobothrops mucrosquamatus | reverse complement strand
GTCTTATGGTCAGGTGCGTCTTATGGTGCGAAAAATACGGTAGGTTTATTAGAGCCATTCAGATAGTTTCAAAAAACATAAAAAATACTATCTTAATGTAGCTATAGTCTCATTGTATGCTAGAACAGAAGTTTCCAAACTTTTCAGTCTGAGGGCCACATTGGACACTTTGCAAACATTCAAGGAGCAGGGGCAAAAATCAATTTTATAAATGAGCAAATAAAAATTATTTGAATGAATGTGTTTTATTTTGCTCAATGTGATATGCCTTACAACAACAGCAAAAAAGATATGTGACAACTATGCAGAAACTGCTGTGCTTGTATGGATAAATAATATAAGAAAAATGTCAAACATGAGCAACAGAAAAGCAGAGACAAGCTATGCTGGATCAGGCCAGTGCTCAGCCAGTCCAGATCATTCATCCCTCCCCCCCCCCACAGGTAAATGAAACAATCCTCCAGCAGGCTTCCTCTTCCTCATCCGGCCGACCCCAAGCTTTTTTTGCATGGGGGGGAACAATCCAAGGGAGCCCCTTGAATCATACACACACACCCAGCAAAGGAAGCAACCCTGCAGCTGGCTCAAAGCCAGCACATATTTTAAAGGGGAAGATGCTTCCCCTTCCTCGTCCAGCAATCCTTCAGCTGATTCGCAACCCCCTCCCCATCACAGAAATTGAGGGAATCCTATCTTCATTTCCAAACAGTGATGAATACAATCCTCCTTTCTCTCCCTGTGCTGTTTGGAAAGGATCGAAGCATAGGACATGGGAGGGTTGGCAGGCTGGAAACTTCCAGGGGGGCAGATGTAGCTCATGGGCCACAGTTTGGAGAACCCTATGCTAGGTTATATGGTTTCTTCTTATTGCCTTTGGCTAAACCTAATCCTATTTCCTATAGATTCGGCACCATTAGTACTTAGAGATTGTTTTAAATAATCATGGCTTTAAAAAGTCATAGATAAAATTCACCTACTGGGTTTCTCTATAGAAAATACATGCTCAATAGGTTTTGACAATGCTAGAACTGTCCTCATACATTGGATTTCAGGTATAGATCTTCAACAAATTTAAACAATCTCACCTTGAAAGAGTTTGCTTTAGCCTCTTATTTGTCCTTTATCAGAATTTTGAAATTTTGTAAGGCTTTCACTTTAGACAGGCTGGATACATCACCCTCAGAACTCCTTTTTGGAGTACTCTACAGTTATTTCCATGTGATAATGCCTCAACAAACACTCTAATCAATATGCTACTATGTTGCTCCCTATATAAAGATTATAGACACACTTTTCATTTATCTGATCTTGAAGAAATTTCCAGGCAGAGTACAATTTCCACTTACTTCTTTTAAAAACATTCTCCCAGGTTGTCAAATTTGTGCTACCATTTATGCACTATATTGCACCATTAATTAAATTTGAATACTCATTTATTCATCATTTATACTGCAATAGATAGTCCTCACTCAACAACAATTCATTCAGCAACTATAGTTATGATGTTGAACAAATGGCTTGTCTTCAAAGATATTGCTGTTACAATGCCCCTGAGGTCACCCAAGATATCTATCTTTAAAATCATATTTAAACATGCAATATCTACACATATTCATCAATTATAGTAAAAACCAATGAATAGATCAACTAAATAAATAAAAAATGAACTATCAAAGGAAAACATCCAAGTCTTTTGTATTACACTGAAAATCATGAGCCAGTTTATATGACTCAGAAAGAATTACACAAAATGGCAAAAATCACCAAGAGTCCTATTTGATATTTCATAAATCTTGCCTTTGGAGAAGTAGAGAATAACCATACCTTCTGAATATTTGAATTGAGGAGATACCAGGTCCAGAATTATAGCTACAAATACAGGTCTATCAAATCTTCTTATAAGTACTACCCTTACAGCTTAAAAGGATTTTTCCTTTCCGGTCTTTCTTACTAGTTGTGGGGAAGTTATGTTTACAGTTCAAATGGGAAATTGTGACTTAGAAAACATGGAGAGAGGGAAAAATTGTGCAAAGGATTTGAAATATTCTTTTAAACTCATTGTTAATTTACACAATAATAACAAACACAGCATTCTTCACAAATATGTGGTTTCATTTGTATTTACAGGTTTAAAAGGATCAATAAGGCAAGTGATGTAGATTATTTTGGACAAAGATGCTGTTTTTAAAGCTTTGCATATTATTTTCATTTTGCAGGGCCCATACTTGTTTCAATCGCCTGGATCTTCCACCCTATCCATCTTATTCTATGCTCTGTGAAAAGCTGTTGACAGCTGTTGAAGAAACTAGTACCTTTGGACTTGAATGAAAAAAAAGGAGGGTTGAATTTTTTCCTTGCCGATGGCATCTTTCCCTCCTGCTACCATATGAATTTGACTTTCAGTATTTTGTTTCTAATGGAAAAGACAGGAGAAATAAAAACTGTGCATGAAGAACAGCTTTCCTTTAAGAATTAACTATCATGCTTTTCATATTTAATTCCCAATGGACAATTACCCTGTATGCAATATGAAACCAAGGTCTCCATGTATCTACACATACCTCCATTAGTAATAATGAAAATACGAATGCAAATTATTCTACACTTGACCAAATGTTAATGTTTACTTCTATCTATGTTAATTAAAAAAGAATATTCACCAAGCATTCCAAGCTATATGTTCATCCTTTGCATCTTAATTGTATTATGTCCTCACAATTGGAAGTTGGTCAATATCTCATTCATTTATCCTTGATTTTTTATATATATATCATATAAAGGTGAAAACACTTATGAACGAAACTGAATTTTTTAATGTGGAATCATAATTCATATGAACTACATCAATTGGAATTGGGCGAGACAATGTGGTGCAGCTAAGTTATTCAAAGCAGCAAATCTAACCTGCAGTGCAATCAGAATATGTAATGATTATTAACTGTTAAATGCTAGAATTTAAAATACATATCTCTTGAGGTATAATTAAGAGCTAATGCTTATTGAAATAAACACATATTTGGAGGACTCAAGAATGATGTCCTATATGTAATATAACAGGCAGCACCACTTTAATTATTGTACATAACAAAAAATAACAGGACAAATACCTTTCTTTGTCTCTTCTCATTCTGCTTATCAATTCTTGTTTTTTTGAGGTTCTATTTCCTAACAGAAAAGCAACATAGACAATCCCGCACTATGTATTGGGAGCCATTATTGAAACTATAATGAGTAGCTTTATTCCATTTCTCTTTGACGTCATATACCACAGAATTAGTTCTATTAAAATGATTTAGCCTAACTACATTATATGCAAAGCTGCAGAGGATGATGGAGTGGAAATAATGTGAATAAGAGAATAATCTTTAGATGTATTACCTAAACAACTGAACTCCCTGATAAAGCTCAATGTAGCAGTTGTTTGGGTGTATTGAAGAGTCTAAACTCCCCTGTAACCAGGTGAAACAACAGATAGTTAAAGATTGTGGGCTTCATTTTCTATCCCCAAAGTCAATGGAAAAAAATAAGATTTAAAATATTTCTCTTTTTATTCACTGCTGCTACACAAAATTTCTAAATATAATTGGAGAATAAAGCTGAAGCATACATAGGCGATGAAATTTATTGAACTCTGAACTTTATTTCTAAGTAATGATGGATACTTGTTTTTAGTAACATAGTTCATATTACTGTAGTGCATATCTTTAAAAATTCAGTAAGTCACAAATAATTGTGTATGTAATTAAATTATCACAGGAAGAAAGCCACCAGTGTTTACAGAAGTGGGCAGCTACAACAAATTTAGTTTAAAAAAACAATAAAATGCTATATGAATGGAAATTATCTAAAGCTAAGTCTTGAAAAGAACTTATGGAATGGAAGGATAATAAAAAAAAGATAGAGCTTCTCTTTCCTGAAATCAAGGAATTAAGGAAGAACCCAAAGGAATGCCAATGAATATAGCTATGGTGTTTCCTCCATAATTACCAAGTGAAGAAAACTATTTTATTTAGAATACCAAACTTGCAGCTAAAAATAAGCTGATCCCTGATCCAAATAAGGGGAAAATTTTAAAGTGAATTAGCACAATCCAGCTAAGGTTTAGAATGATGATTCTATATTTAATTCACAAAGATCTTAACCACATGTTCTGCATGTGGTTCTCTTTAAAATCAGAGACTCATAAACATATTGTTGCAGAATCATGCCTTAATTAGGTTATGGTTTTGTCTTCAGCAAATCTGAATTTGAGATATATTCTGTATATCTTTCAAAAAAAGGAAAAAACGTAACAAAAACATCACTTGCAATGCCACATGATACCTGATGATACTGTTTCAAACAATAATATGAAGCATGAACAGAGGTGACTTGTGTAAAAGTATTACACAATGCAAATAAGGCTAAATAACTTTAACCTTTTTAATAAGGCTAATTAACTAACTAACCTTTAACTTAATATGGCTAAAATAACTTTAATCTTTTTTTTGATAAAGAACTTTCCGCTCCAAAAGAAACAAGTCATTTAAAAATCTGTTTAAGTATTCAGTATTGTGCTTTATATTATTAAGAATGAGGACATGCAATGTAATTTTTAAAGAAATACTTTAGATGAGCAAGTTCAATGAACTGATTCCCCAAAGTTAATTTTAGCTTAATTTAAAAAAAATGTTTTATTGATTTTTTAACATAATCACCTTAATATTTGGTAAACAGCGTGTTGACTGGGTTTATATTTAAAAAACAATAACAATTAGTTTCTATAATTCTATAGTCCACATAGTAGCTTTGCTTGATGTTCTTACAATTCTTATTATTTTGATAAATAATTAAATATAAACATTTTTCTAATATTTCTGCAAATAATAACCACATCAGTATGTTCACATCTAACTGTTCATTTTGATTGCCTCATCATAGATCCTGTTTACAAAATTCTTATTTAAATTTATTTTCTCCACAATATTCAAAACATTGTTACCGGTTAAGATTTTCTCAAAGTTAATTACACTTAATTATTTAAGTCTTTTTCCTCATACAGGCCATCCCAACACTTTTACATTTCTCATATCTTCTTAAAAAAATAAAATAAAATAAAAAAGAGAAGAAAAAGAAATACGAAGATAGTATACTACTTAAAATACATGTCCCTCTTAGGCTAATGTACATTTATATCTAGAATTTTTTTCTTCTTTTTAACCATATTCAAATATATATATTATATTCAAATATAATCTTTAAATGTTCATTTAATAAATCCAATTATCTAATCCTTTAAGTCTGTTCAAAACATTTTTACCCATTGAAATTTTCTCAAGATTAATTACATGTCAAAAGAAAGAAAAAATACTATGTTACTTGAGGGGCTTATCCCTCTTAAATTAAAATTCATTTATATCCAAAATCTTTCTATTTCTTTAACCATATTCAAACAGATGTTTAATTTTTAAATATTCCCTCTGATAAATCCCATCATCTAATTTCTTAAATTCTCACTTTAGCCTTTTTTTTTTTGCCAAACATCTTTCCTAATCAATATGCTCCACTGAATCAAAGAGTCTTCCCATAGTCTTGTAGATGTTGTAGATACAAAAAGCAAATCAAGTAAGATGTTTTTACGGGAAGGGTTTGCTCCTTTATATTCATTGAAAATCTCTTCTTTTCTTTCTTAATTTCTCTTATCATTTTTTGTCTCTCAAGTTCTCATAGTTCTCCTGACAGCTCTATAATCCATTTTGACAAATCTTCTTTCTTGTCCTCAGATTTATTTTGTGATCTTAAGAGTATAAGTTATCTTTTCCATGTCCAATGTTTCCTGCAAGTTTTTTCCATCTGGGTTATGTCATACTTTCTTCTATTGTTAGGTTCTATCTTTAAATCTCTTTCCTCTAGTTTATATTCAGTTGTCTGTTTTATCTGCTCGCTCTCTATTTTTATTTTCCAGAGTTTTTTTGTTGTAAAGTTAAATTGGAGATGTATTCATTGATATTTTCAAAGTTATTTTTAATTTCTTTGTGGTTTGAGATAATTGTTTGAATTAGTTGCAACATAGCATACATCTCCTCCTGGAAAGTGTTTGTTTTTTCTTGATATAGTCTTTCTGCATTTCCATGATAGCCAAAAATCAAGCAGACAGTCACAGTTGAATAAGTATTTGTAATCCACAAAGGTCAATTTTTTTCTAAAGTTTATAATTCTCGCTTTGTAGGTAGCCCAAAATACCTTCTTTTTTTGTCACAGCTGTTCTCTGCTATTAAGACATTGAAGGTCACAAAAGCAAGTTATCTTTTCCTGGGCTTTGCCAGTTCCTGTATTGGAGCAACTACTATTGTATATTTTCATCCACCACTAGATGTCAGCACCAGTTCATTTTTCAATTTTTAAAATAAACAATTGCTTTTCTTCTATTTTCATGATTTAAAGAGAAAGTATTAACAAATTCCACCAATTTCAAACTTATCCAAATGTAGGTCTTATATTCATTTCAGTATATTTCTGTCCCCCATAAAAAGTTTAATTTGCCGCTTCCGTCTGTAGGAAGGTGGGGCAAAGATCTCCCTGCTTCTCACTTTCGGAGGCTTTTTGCTTCTTGGGGTTTTTTTTCCAGGAAATCGATTATCAAATAGAAGAGAGAAAATCAATGTTCTTACCCAAATCCAAGAATGTTGTTTACCGTCAGCTTAAAATAGTGCTTTTGGGCTTCGGTTGCTTGTAGCTTGGGCTAGACTCTGGAGTGAAGCTAGCCTTTCTCCTTCTGGTTTCTTTCCTCGAACGACCAGATCAACCACCATCTATCCGCAGTCAGTGGGGCTTCCATCCTTTGTCACCTCTCCAGGGCGACTTCAGGCCCATTTAGGGTCCTGTAATAGGCAGAAATTGGCTGTAGAGTGCGGAGCCCTGCGATCCCTCAGCTGCTGTGTTACTGCACAAAACCGGAAGCCAACAATTTCTTTAGACTAAAGAAATCAGTCTAGGAACTTAGATAGAGTTATTATATTCTGTTACATTTATCATCAATTGGAAACACATAAATGTTGATACCACTTGTATTTATTAAGACTTTTTTCAGTCATACATGTGTTGTAACTGTTGCACAAAAATTATACTAAAGACTTCCAAGCATATTATGAAATATATTGGTATTGTCTCTGTTTGATTTAAGGAACTTATCTGCAATTCTTTGAACAAGCCTTCTGAATTTTACTAGTGTGGTCAGGCAAAAGGAATATGGAAAATATCTGATACTATTTATTCTTCATGCCATCTAAGCAAAACAGTTTTTCATTCTTTTTATACCATTGGAATATTATTTATTAATTATTTTGGGGTTGTGTGATTCCAAATTAAATTGTTAAATATCGTACAGATCCTTCAGTGATACATAAGAGGATAAAGCATCGAAGCTAATGCCTTAGAAATAGACTTGAGAAAAAACTAATTATATTTTTAAAATATGAGCAATAAAAGAAAACTATTGTCTTGAGACTTTTTAGAAGGTAACAGAGTTATTTTAGAAAACATTGATTTTGGTCCAATCTGAAACTAATCTGATATTTCCTACTCAGTCCTATATTCAGGAAATGAGTAGTCACTTCCACCTGACTCAAAGTATATGGAAATCAGTGACACTCCAGGAAAAATACATAACTTATCAGGATATCTCTCAATATATTACTTTGATCGAAGCCTTTTCAAATTTCAAAACATAAAAATTTCTACTTGATTTTAACAAAATTGAAAATGGGTTTGTCTGCTGTAATTTTATTTGCTATACACAATTCATATGTAAGCTGTATACATTTACACCATGATTTCCTATTACTGATAAAACTGTTTCTTGGTCACTTTTGAAATGATATTTTGAGCCACAAAGGTGGATTCAGCAAATGTTGAACCACACAATTAGAACTTCTGCAAAGTTTCAGTGGTAGCAAACTGGAAAACTTACTGGAATCAACTGCCAAGGCATTATAACACATGGGGATTAAAGTTTTTTCTGGAGATTTCATCACACACAGAGAGAGAAAGACAGACACACCAAATGGCATCACTTTAAAGTGAAACTATTTATTCCTAAAAATATTAAAATCAATGTTTCTAAGAAACATATTAAATTACAGATCTTTACACACAAATTATCATCCTAAACACAATAATTTGTCTCTAAATTATATTGAAATCAGTGAGGCTTTTTTCTAATTCAGATAAAGTCTTGTTTTTAGAAAGTATTCCCACTTCACCAAACAAAGTGCTGAATTTAACTAAAATGTATCTGTTCTGAACTAAATTCTATTGTAGTCCATGGACTATTCCTCAGGAAGGAAATCCCAGCAAAGTTCTACCTTGTTTAAATTAACATAAACTTTTTTATATTACAAAACCAGTGCTTTTTACAGTTACTCTTTTTGTAGGATTTAGTATTTCAAAATCGACTGTAATGTGCCACAAATCTGGAGTAGCTTTTCCAAGGTCTGAAAAGTTATATTGTTCCTTTTCCCTATAATATATCATTGTAACATATGTACAAATTGGAGTTTTGGCTAAATCCCCTGCAACTTCTATTTGATCTAAAACCAGAAACCAAAACTATTATGATTTCAGTAAAGACTTCATAAAATTCAGTGGCAGGAAAAGTCTCCTTAGTGGGTTGATTTTGGTTCTAAGATGGAAAATGTCACAATACTCAGGCTGCGCTTTCTATTCAATCATATCACTGTAAAAGAATGTCAATAAAAACTTTGTTATGGCATCAAGTGGTATGTTTATAAATTTCTGTGTTTATTCTCTGAATGAAGCGGGCGGCCGGTGGGGCCTTAGACCGGGTCGTGCCACTGCGGCCTCTCCCCCGTCGCCGGACCACCTGGGCTCCCTGGTTTTCCGGAGAGCTTAGGGGGATGAAGCGCCGGAAGAGACGCCTAGAGGGTGTTTGGAGGACTACCCGCTCCGAGACCGACCGGACACGGGTAAGGTCACATTTAAGGACTTACCTAGTGGCTTTGAGGGCAGCAAAGCGTAACTACTTTTCTGCCCTCATCGCGTCTGCGGGAAACCGCCCTGCTGCCCTTTTTCGGGTGTCCCGCTCCCTCCTACATCAGGGGGCACAAGGGGCCCCCTTGCAAGGGCGGGCAGAGGAGTTTGCGAGTTTCCTGCAAGATAAAATCGCTCGGATTCGGGAAGGGCTGACCTCCGAACGGGTTGGTCTGGGCGCGATGATGGAGGCGGGCCTTGATTCCAATCTATGGGTTGAGTTTGACCCTGTGACTCCAGAAGACATGGACAGAGTGCTGGGGCGACTGAATGCCACCACTTGTTTGTTGGACCCGTGTCCCTCCTGGCTGGTTATGGCCGCCCGGGAGGGTACGCGGGGGTGGCTCCAGGGAGTTGTCAACGCCTCTTTGGGTGAGGGATCCCTACCCACCACCTTGAAAGAGGCAGTGGTGCGGCCCCTCCTCAAGAAGCCCTCCCTGGACCCGGCGATATTGGCCAACTACCGCCCCGTTTCCAACCTTCCCTTCTTGGCAAAGGTTGTTGAGAGTGTGGTGGCATGTCAGTTCTCCCGGCACCTGGAGGAAGCCGTCTACCTAGACCCGCGTCAGTCTGGCTTCCGGCCTGGGCACAG
>NW_015386583.1:169437-193523 GCF_001527695.2 Protobothrops mucrosquamatus | reverse complement strand
CTGAAACTCTACAATTTTAAATTGGGTATAATTTTATATTATTATAGTGGGTTTTAGGACAGGACAAATAATTTAATTAGTTTTAAATATTTTAAATATTATGGTATTGCTGTTTTATTAATGTGCCTGTTCACCGCCCTGAGTCCCGCAAGGGAGAAGGGCGGTATATAAATCAAATAAATTTGAATTTGAATTTGAAGCCTTTTTTGCTCTCCAAATTAGTATTTTTCTTATGTATATTTGATGATCTATAGATAATTTTCTCCTACTATATATATATCCTAATAGAATATACCTCTTTTATTGAAAGACAGAGCATATACAGTACATTTTATAAATAATAAATAATATTTGAGAGGGCTTCAACAAAGAGTAAAAGAAGTATAGAATAATTGGATCAGGCTTATAGTGATTTTTTTAAACAAAATATAATTTGCAATGCCATATCACAGGTATAGGGTTCATATTACTATGATGCATTCAGAGAAATACTACAGCTACAGCAAAGGATGGGATGTGTCTTTGTATGTCAGAGAGATAAAATGTACAGACAAGAATATGAAACGAAGCCCAATATGATATGAAAATCTAGATTAAAACTTTACCAATACTTTTAGTTCAAGAAATTCCTGTCCAGAATCAGAATCATACCTAAATAACTTCAGTGTGCCAATTTTCTCCCTGAGTAGGGATTTCCCTAATGTTTGGATGGTAAATATGGTATTCTGGCTCTTGAACTGGGTTGCTTTGCAATTCAGATCCAGATAGATAACGCAACGAAATGGATTTAAACAAATATTTATTCCGGGAATCCTTAACAGAAACTTACATTCCTGAAGATGCGTCCAGTGGTGAACATTTGTCCATTTACGTCAGTAAAATCAATAATTCCTCCATATTCACTTTTGCCTGATTACCTTCGATGTCCATGTGTGTTGCATGGTTGGTTTGCACAAAGACAATTAAACACGAGCTAGCATGTAGCCAGGATATCCTGTGATGAACTTTAGTGGCTCCTCCTACAGACTTGTTAACAATGGGATACACTGAATAACTAAACTACATTACCCATAAGCCATCTCTTAAGGAGACATTGCTTAACCCAATAAATGCCAAACATTATAACATACAGATCTATCTAACTGATGGGTCCAGAACATATGGGATCCACTTTGCTCATCAATAACTTCTTCCTGCTGGCATTAATAAGAGCTGGTTAGTAAGGCTTCTCCCATCATTGATCACAAGTGCAAAAGGTTTTCAAGTATGCAATTTTCCCCCAAAATTGAATTCTTAAGTAAAGGAAGCTTTGCGGATCATTACTTTAATTTTGCCATATACTTTCAGAATTCATATTTGCAATATTTCAAATATATATTAATAGCTGCCCCATACACATGTATTTAAGTTTGTAATGGGTTATTTTGTTTTACAAAGCATGGTGTGATCAAGTGATGTAAGGAATAGATCATAGATGGTAAATTATAAAACCCTTGCAGATAACTGTTTGTCTTCAATCCCTGATTTTTAGTCTGAATAATTTAGCACAATTTCCATTACCCAATGCCAGAAATTTTCTAGAGTGGGAAAAAAGGTAAGAGATTACCATAACTGGAAATGGAATGTGCTACTGGACAGCTTTATAAAGAAAAAAACCTCTCTATTTATAGATTTTTAAATAATACAATATTGTGCTCTGACTACCAGTCAAAGCACCATCCACCAACACAATGGAATATTGTGTATTTGTCTTCTGGCATTGAAGTGGTTGCTCTAAAAGTAGCCAATGTGCCACAAAAGGAAAAATCAATGAAGATTTTTGTCTCTTTGTCACCTGAATGACTGCACCAACTGTTTAAGCTGAGTAGAGATCAAAAACATACAGAACATACAAATCTAGTCGAACTCTGGGATTGACAACTTCTATCAGCCTAGCAGTATGACCCATGGCAAGAAACGGTGGCACATGTAGTCCAAAATATAGCCTAGTTGGCTATATTGGCAGCATTTAGCAAAACCTTGTGAATCTCCAAAATTAGGCAAGGTTGAATCATGTTAATAGATCAGTAGACACTATCAGGAAATATGAGTATTGTGAACTAAACAGGATGGTTAAAAAGTATCCTGGAAAAAGCCACAAATAAAGGATATATTCCTATAGCACTTGGAATTAAAAGAGATCTTACATTTAACTAGTCCAAAATACAGCATATGGACTCTGGGGTCTAGAGCTAGAATAGCTATGTCCTATCTTATACCTGAGTCATAAGATCGCATGCTTTTCTTATCTACTGTGCCATAAATTTTACAGATATAAAAACCTTTGATAATGCAATCTGTTATCATATGTGATGTAGCATTTTCTCTTAAACAACAGCTGTTGTTTGAGGTAGGATTAAACTACTTCCTAGTTTAATTTAACTAAACATGATACGCTATATCTTCACCCACTCTGACAGTATGACTTATCTAGTCTGACCACAGCTCTGGGTCTTGCTAATTAAGACTAATGGAAAGTCCATGACTGAGTAGCTACTGATTTTCTAGAGAAATTAAGTGATGCCTAGGAGCAAATACAAAGTAGAGTCATTCCACTATTTTGGCTTTAACAATATACCCCAGGTGCATCACAGGAAGACTGATCTTTGAATTATTAAAAGCTATAAAGAGAGAAGAAAACAACAAGGAAAATAAGATTAACTCCTCCCCCTTACTGGAGGGGTACTGAATCTGAATTCGCCTCCTTACCTTTTTCTCTTTGTAAAATTAAAAAAAGCAGACAGGAAAAAGATAATAAAGTTCTGCCAACAGCAATTTCTTCTGATTCAGCTGTACATCATTAACTCAGTTTAATGCTAGACATGCCTCACTAGGTACTTGCACTTAGCAATCTTGGGTGATCCAAAAAGCCAAACAGATCAGATTTCATGAATAAATGGATGGGATGCTGCTTGGAGATGACATAGCTGCAGGTTACGTTGTCTCCAAACTCTGGCATCCCAAATTTGGTCCTTGAATTTGAGAGAGAGATTTTCATCTTTGAAAAGAGGCTTCTTTGCCACCCAAAAATGCAAATTACAAGGTAAAGCGAAAAGCATTTATTAATGTGTGTGTGGGGGGGGGTGTAAAGTTTTTATAGGGTACAGAAACAAATGATACATACATTCAGTATCTGCAATATATCAGAAAACAAGTGAACAATAAAATCTATTCGACAGTAAATCTGTCATAGGTTGTTTTAAGTATACTCAAGTCAATGGGCTCTAAAACACAAGACAGCCAACACACAAGACAGCATTCATAGTACTCACTGCTCACCACTTTTCCATTCTTCTTGTACTGCTTCTTCAACTATTACTCCTTGTGAGTCCTACCCCTGGAGAAAGTATCTCTTGCTAGCTGCTTTAGGCTGCTTTATTTCCCCACACACCTTCGTTCTATCCTACCCACCAACACCTCCAGCTGTCTCTCAGCACAGTTTTTATAGCCAACATTGCTGTGTTGACTGGAGAGAGGGACTTAAAGAGGCAGGACAACAACTGCATAGGTGTTAGTCATTTTCTAGGCTGCCTGCCCTTTCACATACCTCATGCCTTTTAATTTTTTTTAAAAAGCACTGTTTTTTTTAATTTTTTTTCCTTTTTATAAGGTTACTGGCATCTCTGTGTCTTTCCCATAATGTGATATGAAATGAGTGATGATATTTGCTGTCCCACCCAACTTGTAATATTGAAACAGTATGGTTGCAATGTGAGATACCACCCAGTTAACTGGGAATTGGTATATTTCATTTACTGCAGTCAGGTGAATAGTTGATGGTCAATTGTTACAGTCAATTACCAAACACAGAGGTACAGACATACAGCATTGGTGCCCATTTTAGTGCATGGGCTCCTTTTTTGATTATTGCTGTATTTTTGTTTCTTTGGGAGGAATGTTTTTGAGACGTAGATCACTGGATAGTCCATCCCTTCATGATTTCAAATGAGCACTGAGCCTAACCTTTTATTAGATGCATCCATTTGCATGACAAATGCTCAGGAAAAATCCAGATTTTTTTTAAATACCAGCTTCCCACATAATGCATCTTTTATCTCCTGGCATTCTTTAGACCACTGTACTTTGGAGTGTTCTGTTTTCTTGTTAGGTCTGTTAGGAGTTGAGCCACAGTACATAAATGAGGTATAAAGTTTTGGTAATACTCTGCCAAACAGAGTATTCATTTGTTCATTTATTCATGTATAAACAGATCATAGAATCAAAATTACATGAAGTATTAATACCAATTTATAAATCCTTAGTAAGACCACATCTAGAATACTGTATCCAGTTTTGGTCACCACATTACAAAAATGATGTTGAGATTTTGGAAAAAGTGCAGAGAAGAGCAACTGTGATGATTCTACCAACCATGAATTCAAAATATCAGGTTTCCTAATATTCCAGATGGCACTTTTTGGATTTATGTTTAGCTCAGCTTTTCCTTGACATTCAATTGTTTGCCTTAGATGTTGAAGGTGTTCTTCCCAAGTCTTGCTGTAGATGAGGATATCATCTAGATGGGCAGCACACTATTCTCTTGACCTAGTAAGATTTTTGTTCATTAACCACATGGAGGGTGCCCAATATAAATCAAATGACATTCTTTTGAACTGAAAAAGTGGCGAATACTCTCTTCTTTTTGGAATAGTGTTTCAATGGAATTTGCCAATATCCTTTGGTTAACTCCAAGGAGGATAAATACTTGGCTCCACCTAGGCCATCCAAGAGCTCATAAGCTCTGGTCATTGGATACTATCAAACTTTGCCATACTGTTTATTTGCCTGAAGTCTATACAAAATTGTAAGGTTCCATTTAGCGTTAGTCTATTGAGCATGCCTTTTGCGTGTTTTGGATTCTGAAATATTTTATGACTTCTTAGAACAATAAATTATTTCCTGTTTTTCAGTTTTAGTCTTGCTTTTCCTGTTATCCAGTTCAGCTAATTTTCCTATTATTCAATTTTTAGCTTTCAGCTAGCTATTTCCTCTTGCAGCTACTTCTTCTTACAACTAATTCCTCTTACAATTTTAAATTTTGAAGACCTTTCACTTACTTCTATCAGCCTGTAATTTCATTTTCTTATTAAGCAATAACAACACTACTTGGTTGTCCCATATTAAATCGCTTTGTCTTTAAATCTTTATTATAGTGTCTTTTCTGGCTTTCTCTGGCCATTTCTAAATGTTCCTGGGCAGTGTATCCTACGGCTTTTAACTTATTCTTCTGTTTTAAGGTATATTTGATTAAGTTTTAGGGACTTTCACACCTAGAATGATGTCTAGAATCCCTTGAGGTTGTCTTCCATAATGTAACTCAAAAGGACTAAATCCTATGGATGCCTGGGAAATTTCCCTGTATGCAAACACTAGAAAAGGCAGTCATGTATCCCATTGTTTTGGGTCTTGGCCTGCATACTTCTTGAAAATAGCTTTATCCATTGGCCTGCAGATGATAAGGACTGGTACATATACCCCTTTTATTCCTAGATCTGCGTACAAATATTTAAGCATTGCTGTTTCAAAATTGGTTCCTTGGTCAGTGAGGATCTCACTTGATATGACTACTAAAAATTTTACCAAATCTTCTGCTATTCTTTTGAGGTCACATTGCTTATCCAGGATACAGAACTATATAACCACAAATAGGATATACTCATTGCCTTTGCTAGATCATGACAAAGGGCCTACAATGTCCATGGCTATTTTAGAAAAAGGAGTGATTAAAGGTACTCTTTCACAGAATCAATATCATGTTCCCCTTTTGACTTTACCAACTGACACACAGGGCAGAATCTATGGTGCTGGGCCACTTCTTTATAGATCCCTGGCCAATAAAATCTATCCCTTCTTTTCTTCTGCTACCCAACAATATTTTAACGTATCTTTCTTTGCAAAGGTTCTAGGTGAATTTCCCATTTGCCCTTCTGACGACTGTATCCCTTTAAGGAGATCTATCAGCTCCCTAAAGTCTTTTCTTCTTGCTTCTTTTTTACTCTCTTTCCATTTTAGTCTATATTTCCTTTCTGCTTCTTTCTGCTTTTGTGTTTAAACTACCTCCACTTGTGTGCTTACCACCTTGTATTGGATATCCCAACTTTTGGACACCAAGTTTTTTGGAAATCCCATCTTTGTCACAACTTTGTCATAGTTTCTTTTAAGCACACACAAGTCAGTGGGGCCTCAAACATTAAAAAAAGGCAATACAGGTCTTTAGGCAACACACAAGCACTCATAGGCTAGTACTTACTGCTTTATTTCCACACACAAATACCTCTCTCTCTCTCTCTCTCTCTCTCTCTCTCTCTCTCTCACACACACACACACACACATAGAGAGAGCAGACTGCTCTCTCACACTGTCCCTAGGGAAGCTACTAGTCTAACCACCTGCTGCTGGTTACACATGTAGAGTCAATGAATACATTAACAGTTTTGATCCTTGCAATACAACAAACATGAATTAAGACAGTAAATTCTATTGCTAGGCCTCCCAAGGGAGGTGGCAAGAGTGCTGCTCAGCAAGTTAAAAAAGAAAATGCAGACCCTATTAAACAAACTCCATCAACCACAAAGCAAAACCCATCCAAAAAGAAATCACAGTTAGGATTTTATAGGAGCACATTAGTAAGATCTGAGCAAGGTTTCTCTACCAGGTTTAGGATCCACAAACAGCTATGTTGGCGATTTCCATCAATAGCCTCAGGAAACAGGGTTGCAATATTCAGATTGTACACTACTTCAAAGTCACATTTAGAGTAGCTGAAAGCCCTGCTTCATAACTGGCTAAACAGTGACATAGAAAGGCTTGATATTAGAAGAGAAGAACAAAATTTCCTCATGAGAAACAAGCAAAAAAAAAAAGCCAGTTAATGGAAAATTCACAACCAAGTCTTTTAATGTTTGAGCAGAAGGAGAGTAGCATCAAAAAGCTCTTAGCTACCTACTGCACAATCAGCAGAGGCTCCAGCCATACAGAGCAGGTTGCTCTTTAGAGTTAGCCTGCCGAATGCTAATGTCCAAGACAAAAATCTAGCATTCCAAGTAAAGCTCTCCCCTGGCATTTAATAGAAGGGAGTAGCAAGTGAAGAACAGTATCCACCTGAGCAGTGAAAAGTTCGCTTGTTCTCAGATGTATAATATAATCCAGGTAACAACCTTAGAAAAGCAATGTTTGGAGCGTTTCCTTTTAGCAACTTTAAAGCTTGTCCAAGAGCATACAGTTCACAGGTTTGTGCAGACCATAGTTTAGGTAAACTTCCAGCTTCTACCACTGTTTTACCATTTCCATCTACAATTGCATATCCATTCTGTTGCTTTCCTTCCACCACTCGGGAGGAACCATCTATGAATCAATGTAAGCCTTCTTCAAGTGAGGAATCACATAGAGCACTCCTTACTTTAGTCTGCAGGTCTATAATATCCATACAGAAATATTCTAGTTCTACCTTTGAATCCCTTTTCCCTTCTAAAAATTGTGCAGGGTTCAAGTTTGAATCTGTACTTAAAACTAAGTCAGACTGTTCTAATAGTATTGCCTCATATTTCAAGATCCTAGAATCAGTTAGCCACTTACCAGCTCTTTGTTTCAAAATAGTTTTGACCTGGTGAGGTGTGCTGACAATCAAAACTTCTCCAAAAGTTAGTTTCCTACTTTCTTGTACTAAAATGGCTGTGGCTTCTATAGCTTGGATACAAACTGGCCAACCCGATTATGGGGTCTGTTCTGTTTCCAAGTAAGAGGCATTGAGACGAGCAGGAGTAACAAACAGTCTTGTCTTTATTATATTCACAACAGAACCAAAACAAAATGGCGTGGATTGTTCTTATATCCCCTTGCAGGGACAGTCACAGCCAATCAATGCAAGGCATTTCTCCCGCCTTGCGCATGCGCACAAGGCAGGAGACAGCCTGTCTGGTCCCAGGCATTCACATGTCTGCCCGGGCCTTTCTGCAGCTTCCTGCACCTGCTGAATGACTCAGCAGGCCCAGGACATAACACCCTTTCTCTCTTATTTCAAAACATACTTAAGATTACAAGAAAAACCCTTGGCAATCCTATATCTCTTTCCCACTGATGTTTACCATTGTGCCTAACCATTTACTGAACACTTGTTCTTTTGAGCACATTCTTATTTCTAAGTGACCTTAAACCTGTCCACATGCTGACAGGCATCTTACATAGTCTTGTAAGTGTTTGGGTGGACCTTTTGCTTGCTCTGACCTTCTTGGAGCATTTGTGATGTCCTGGCCTGCAAACTCGCCTGCCAGGCTCGACAGGTCAGGACTGTGATGCCCCCTAGCCTCAGGCGACCTCCCCTGCTGCTGACTGGCTGGATCCTCTGAACCCAAGCCAGAGTTCTTTGGTGGGATGGAATTCCCCAAGTCCAGTGGTGGGGTGGAATTCCCCAAGTCCACAATGGACCCCTCTTGGGAGCACTGTCCCTTGAACCCAAGACCAGCAGCTGGATAGGCCCGGCAGACCGGTTGCGAGCAATGTCCCATTGACCCAGTGCCTGAGTCAGGAGTGCAAGAATCAGGAGCTGCCTCCATGGCAAGAGCCCTTTCTGGTGCCTGGGATGTTCCGCCTTAGCGGAGAGACTGTGTCCATGATCGTAATCTTGGTCCTCCTCCCCCCAAGAGCAGAGCCAGGAGCGGAAGTGTGGCTGGGAAGCCTCCAGCGCAGTTGATCGATGTGTCGCCGGATCACCCGACCATCGTCCAAGGCCACTTCGTATGAGAGCGGCCCAGAGACCTTGCATACCACTGCTGTCACCCAGAGATGTCCACGGCCATAGTTCCTTGCCCAGACCAGATCGCCCACCTGTAGTCTCCTAGGTGCCCACGGCTGTGATACCTGTGACGCTACCCGGTCTGGATGCAACCTGTCCAGTTTAGTAATGAGCCTGCGATCCCAGTGGAGTTCAGCTGGGCTCTTCCCAGTGGCTGAGCACGGTGTGGTGCGGTATGAGAAGAGAAAGTCAGCCAACCTGTGATGCCAATTCCCATGAGTTATTTTCTTTAATGCATCTTTGGTAGTGCACACCATCTGCTCAGCCTGGCCATTGGAAGCTAGATGAAATGGTGCAGATTCAATTCAATTCAATTCAATTCAAATTTAATTTGTATACCGCCCTTCTCCCATAGGACTCAGGGCGGTTCACAGCATATTTAAAAAACAGATACTATACACAAATAAAAATACAAAAATACAACAATATAAACCCCAATAAAACCGAATTAAAAACCAAATATTGACGGCTGTGTTTCCAATTAAAATTGCTTCTAAAATCATCCCTACCTAAAATTGTGGCATGACGGATCATGTTGGCCTGTAGAAAAGCCTGAAACTCAAAAGAAGTGAACTGGGGTCCTTTGTCGGAGACAAGGACATCTGGAAGTCCATGAGTGGCGAAGATCCCTCTCAACACCTGGATGGTCCTAGCAGTAGTAGTGGAGGAGACTGGAATGACCTCTAGCCACTTGGAATGGCTGTCCATAAGGAGAAGAAAGAATTGCCCCTGAAAGGGCCCAGCGTAGTCGATATGAACCCTCGACCAAAGGGCTTGTGTCTCCTCCCACCTATGTACAGGGGCCTGAGGCATTTCAGGCCTGGACTGTTGGCAAACTGTGCACCCGTGGACCTGGGCCTCAATCTCTTTATCGAGCCCAGGCCACCAAAGATGGCTGCGTGCAAGTGCCTTCATCCTGACTATTCCCGGATGTCCCTCATGCAGAGAGAGCAAGAATCTAGTCCTCAATGAGGCCAGGATGATTACCCTGCTACCCCATAGGATACACCCCCTGAAGGTGGATAGCTCGGACTTCCTCTTCCAGAAACTCTGGAACTCTGTGCCAGGACACGTGTCAGGCCATCCTGACAGTACCCATGTCAGCATGCATGTAAGCGTGTGATCAGTGGCTGTTTCAGCAGCCACATCCCTAGCATTGAGGGGAGACTCAGGTAGGTCCTGAATGGACAGTATGTGGTGATCTGGAGCAGGATCTGACTCCACTAACTGTAGAGGTAATCTGCTGAGGCCATCTGCATGGCCCATTTCTTTGCCTGGTTTGTGAACCAGTGTATAGTCATATGCAGACAGGAAAATAGACCATCTCAGCATTCTAGGAGAGATGATGTGTGGGGTTTGCTTATTGGTTGTGAACAACCCCAGCAGTGGCTTGTGGTCTGTAAAGACCTTGAAATGGCGGCCATAAAGAAAGTCATGGAATTTCTTTATTCCAGCCACTATGGCCAAGGCTTCCCTATCTATCTATGCGTAATTACGTTCAGCAGATCATAGGGTCCTAGAATAGTAGGCTACAGGGACTTGTGTCCCATCAGCCTTCAAGTGGCTGAGTACTGCTCCCACCCCATAAGGGGATGCATCACATGCGATGCACACAGGCAATTGCTCATTGAAATGCACTAAAACTGAATTTGAAGAGAGCAAGGCCTTAACCTCATTGAAACTCCTTTCATGGACTTTGTCCACCGCCAAGGAGCCTGTTTATCCAAGAGCCGGTGTAATGGCTCAGCCACTGCAGCCTTGTGGGGAAGGAATGTGTGATAGAAATTTAAGAGTCTCAAGAAAGCCTGAAGTTTGTTTTTGGAGTTGGGACTTGGGGCCTGCTGAATTGCTTGAAGCTTGGATTCAGCAGGATGGATGCCTTGAGCATCAATTCTGAAGCCTAAGAATTCAGTGGAAGTAACTCCAATTTTACATTTATCTTGCTTCAGTTTCAGACCCGCTTGGCGGGAACGAAGCAAGATAGCCCTTAATCTTTCAGCTAAGTTTAGAGATGACTCCCCAGCAATGAGGACGTCATCGAAGTAGGGACAGACCCTAGGAATAACACGGAGCGTGCACTCCATGACACTTTTGCCAGGGGCTACATTGACCCCAAACTGCAGTCTTCTGACCTTAAAGGCTCCCCTGTGCGTTACGATTGTTTGAGCCTCAGCTGTTGCCTCATCAACAGGTAACCGTTGGTAGGCCTGTGCCAAATCAAGCTTTGCAAAAATTTGCCCCCCCTTGAGGGAGACCAGAATGTGGCTCACCACAGGCACTGGATATGCATGCTGTTGCAGCGCTTTGTTCAATGTAATTTATAGTCTGCACAAATTTGGACTTCTCCATTAGCCTTTAGAGGTGTTACAATGGGTGTTTCCCATGGACTAGAGTCCACAGGTTCTAAGATGCCCTGCTGGAGCAGCTTGTCCAGCTCTGCATCGATTTTGCTTTTGAAAGCAAAAGGCATCCTTCTAGGCTTAATCCTAATGGGTATGATAGCTGGGTCTAAGTGTAGGGCAATGGGAGGCCCCTTGTATGAACCAAGCTCGGTGCTAAACACATCAGCAAACTCCTTGCAGACTTCTGCAAGGCCTAACATTTGCAGGCTGTGAAGCCCAGTCACTTGGATCCCAAGGGCCTCGAACCAATCGAGTCCAATGAGACTTGTGCGATCACCCCCAACTACCACCACATCTAGTAGGCCTTCAAAAGCCTTATGCTGCACTTTGAGCGTAGCCTCCCCCTTCACGCTGACTCTGGAATTCTGGAAGTCAGTGAGAATTAAGTTTGATAGCCTGAGTTTGACTCGAAGGCCACTACTCTGCAAATCCTTTTGAAGGTGTCATGCGAAATGATCAGTAGAGCAGACCCTGTGTCCAACTCCATTGACAAGGGAATCCCTTGCAGCTTCATGTCAATACGAAGCTTTTTCTTAAGGGGCTTGTGTGTCCCTGTCCTCAAAATGCTCCTGCGCGCCGTGCAGAAACCCTCCCTGTGTTGGCTGGGGACCCTGGTACCTTTCTGAAGCAATTCTTCCCGAGGTTGGACCTTCTGGCGACCCAAACAGATGGAGGCAATGTGGCCTTGCCTGCCACATGCCCGGCAAATGGCAGAGCGGAACCTGCAGTCAGCTCACTTGTGACGTCCTCCACACCCGAAACACTGAGGAGATGCTGGGGTCTTTTCTGGATGCTCCTTCGACCTTCTCACTGGTGCAGCCTGTCCACCTCCTCTTCAGGATCCAGTTCTGGATCTTCTCGAGCGACCTCTTGATGGACGGTCATAGTGGGTGGAGGAATTCTGGCAAGTCGCAAGGCCTTCACAGCGCCTCTCACTGCTTCTTCAGCTGCAACCTCTCTCAAGGCATCTTGGAACGAAACATCTTCCTTGGCAAAGATCTTCTGCTGCAGCTCACGACTCCTTAGGCTACAAACAAAATGATCCCGCAGTCTCTCTTCCAGGTCCTTGAATTCACAAGGCCTCGCTGCTTGCCTTAAGGCAGCAATAAAGTCTGCAGCAGACTCACCAGGCCTCTGGTCCCTCTGCTCGAATGCGTGTCGCCAAGCAATCACAGAAAGTTTAGGGTGGAAATGTTCTTTCAGCATCTTCTTCAAGTCTGCATAAGACACTGACTCCAAAAGCGCTGGGACCACCAGATTCTCTGCTATGTCAAATGTTTCCTGTCCACAGACACACAACAGGGTAGCCGCTTTAAGGCCGTCTTCCCTTATCTGATTGACCCTGAAATAATTTTCCACCCACGCCACGTACGAATTCCAGCGCTCTGGGTGTGCAATATCAAAATCTGACAAGCAGCCAATCTTAGACATCTTCTGTAACCCTTGTTAACGCCTTTGCTGGAAGCCTGTTATCTGGGGAAGGGGTCCCTTGGCTGAGCTCACCTCCAGCGATGCTGTACTGGCAGGCAGAGTCGCTGTGCTGGATGCCGAACTTCCCAGGACTTCTTGGTAAATCCTCTCTTCTTTCATTGTTAAATGTTGCTTACAGCGATCCCACCTTCGTCGCCACTGTTAGATTCGCAGGTTGGAGGCATTAAGAGGAGACGCATAGTGTAACAACAAGTCTTCTTCCACAACCAGCAACAGCAAAAACGGTGCGCAGGCCTTTTATAGTGTCCTAGCCCCGGACAACGTCAGCCAATGAAAACCAGGCTGTTTTTGCGCCTTGTGCATGCGCGCAAAGCTGGAGACAGCCAGTCTGGTCCCGGCAGCTTTTGGTCTGCCTGGGACCCTTTGCAACATTTCTGAGCCTGCTGAATGCTCCAGCAGGCTCAGGATATAACAGGGTTAATTTTGCTTCTTGACCAAATTACAAAGAAAAAGTCTTAAGAAAGTATAACAACCTGATTACAGGGACAAATTTCATCTAAAAGTTGAGCACAGCATTTGTAGTTCACTATTTAATTTCATTTTCTTGTCACCAAAGAAATTCAGTTAATAACAATTAAAAGTTCCTTTTTTTTACCATTGTTGGAAGATTTCCCCTGACAAAACTCCCATATTCTCATCCCCATTAGAAAAACATGCAGACACACTTTTTTCTCTGTAAAAGCCATTTTTTCTGAAATCCTGGGCATACCACCAAGAACAATGGGAAAACTCAGATAGCAAAGCCATCAAGAACTGTCTGCCCTGCCCCTGATGGGATTAACTCCCAAAATAGAATCAGGACAAAGGAAACATCCCTGAGGAGAACTACCTGCCCTGCCCCGGACAGAATTAAGCCCCCCAAAGTAGAAACCGGACAAAGGAGATACCACTTAGGACAAAGAAAAGAACATCAAGCAACTATTAAAAACACAAAAGAAAGAGCCATCCCAGCCACAGTCCCAGGGTAGAAAAAGCATATAAAAAGCCACACATGGGACCAGGGGGACACCTTGCAAGGCAGGAACGCTGAAGTCATTTCTCTGTCACTTTATTGCCTTCCTGTAATAAAGACCTGCTTTGTGGTAGCTGCTGTCCTCAAATTTCTTCATCGTCGGCTTTCCCCAGCTGGAAACGAACCAGGAAATTCTTCTGGCACCATAATTATCCAAAATCTTTGCCAGTTTCTGTTTAGGAAAAACAATAGCTTATTTCTTACCCATTCCAAGGTGAACTGAAAACTTTCAAGTATCTCAAGCCTGCAGGATTTTTTTCTTTAAATAAGCTTGTTGCAGTATCCTGAGAAAAAACAAATCAGCTGTTTCTGTGGTATCAGCCATTTTCAGTTGTGCTAGCTTTTCATACTGTTTTTCTGCTTCCATTGTTGCTCACAAGTCTACAAAACCCAGAAATCCTTTTGGGGGTAATAGTTGAACTCAGTTTGCATGTAGACGGTCCCCCTCAGGTCAAAAGGAACCCACTGTGATCATCTTTCTTCCCATAAAAGGTCTCCATTGTATTGTCCACTTCCCTGCATTGTATGGCTACTCTCCTTTAGCCATTCCTGCTGTACAGACAGGGTAAGTAGTCAGTCCCACAACTGGCCTCAGACACTAATTGGCTTCCTGGGATAAACTCTTCCCCTGCACTTTTCCCTTTTCTTGTGTCCTCTCCCAAGGGATTATCAGCTTACTCTCTCCTAGCTCCTCAGTTGTCTGCCTACTCTGAAGATGCATGGATGAATTCACCCTGTGCTGCCAGGCATATTCTGTGACTAAGTAAGGCCAATCTGAGCCCTAAAGGGTCCCACACTGCCACCCAGACAAGCCCTTAAATTTGTTGCCTCTGAACTCAGGCATCCTAGAAAAGTCTGAGTTTGCACATGTTGCTGATAAGAATTTGATCCCTGAATTTGTGAGAGAGATTTTTACCTTTGCAGAGGGGCTTCTTTATCCGCCCCAAAAATACGAATTACCAATTAAGTTAATCAAAAAACAAATCTGCGAACAACTAGAAGCTAACCAAGGCATAACTAGCAGCCAGCACAGGTTTATTAAAAACAGATCATGCCAAACCAATCTGATCTCATTCTTCAATAAAGTAATTAAACTAGTAGACCAATGAAACGCAATGGGCGTAATACACCTAGATTTCAGTAAGGCTTTTGACAAAGGAGACCACAACCTACTCCTTGGTAAGCTAGAAAAAGGTGGAATAGACAACATCACCTCCAGATGGATCTGTAACTGGCTAAAAAACCGTATGGCACTACATCCACATGGAAAGAAGTAAGCAGTGGGGTACCACAAGGATTCGTCTTAGGGCCAGTACTCTTCAATATCTTCATAAATGACTTAGATGAGGGAATTGAAGGGGAACTCATCAAATTCGCAGATGACACCAAACTGTCAGGAGTAGCCAACACCCCAGAAGTCAAACTCAGGATCCAAAAAGATCTTGACAAACTCGAACAATGGGCCCTATCCAACAAAATGAGTTTCAATGTGGAGAAAAGCAAAGTCCTACACTTAGGCAGGAAAAACCAAAGAAACAAATACAGGCGAGACCTGGCTTGGAGGCAGTAACTGTGAGAGGGACCTTGGAGTCCTAGTGGATGATCACTTAACTATGAACCAGCAGTGTGCAGCAGCAATCAAAAAAGCTAATACAATCCTGGGTTATATAAACAGAAGCATAGAATCAAGATCACACAAAATATTAGTACTGCTTTATAAAACCACACCTTGAATACTGCAGCCAATTTTGGTCACCATATCACAAAAAAGATGTTGAGAGTTTTGAAAAAATTCAGAGAAGAGCAACTAAGATGATCAAAGGCCTTGAGACCAAAACATATGAAGAACGGCTGGAGGACTTGGGTTTGGCCAGTCTAAACAAAGGAAGACATAGGGGAGACATAATAGCAGGGTTCCAGTATCTGAGGGGCTGCCACAAGGCAGAGGGGGACAGGTTATTCACCAGAGCACCAAAGGGAAGGACAAGAAACAATGGTTGGAAGCTGATCAAGGAGAGAAGCAACCTGGAATTAAGGAGAAACTTCCTGACAGTGAGGACAATCAACCAATGGATCAGCTTTTCCCAGAAATCATGGGTGCTCCATCACTGGAAGTTTTTAAAAAGAGGCTGGACAATTACCTGACTGAGCTAGTATAGAACTGTGGTGGCGAACCTATGGCACGCGTGCCACAGGTGGCACACAGAGCCCTGTCTGTGGGCACGTGTGCCGTCGCCTTAGTCCTAGGCCTTCAGCTGGGTTTTATAAAACCTTTTCGCTTTAGGCCTCTGCTGCCATGTGCAAAAAAAAAAAAAAAGGTTTAATCACTCAATCAATTTCATCTTCTCGGGGAAAAAAAAATCTTGCAAAGTTGGAATTGATTGGTTGAACTTTTCAGTCCCACTCTGTCTGCCGTTACCACCGCAGCCCCACCCACCCAATGGGCCACGCCCACCCAGCACCCAACAATACATAAGTGGGTTTTGGGTTGCAGTTTGGGCACTTGGTCTCTAAAAGGTTCGCCATCACTGGTATAGAACCTCCTGCTTGAGCAGGGGGCTGGACTAGAAGACCTCCAAGGTCCCTTCCAGCTCTATTCTATTCATAGGCAAAGCAAAAAAACATTCATTAAGGGGGACGGGGTGTCAAGTCTTTTTATAGGGTGCAGAAGCAAGTAATATATTTAGTATACATAATATGTCAGAAAACAAGTGATCATACAATAAAAGACATTAATGACATGTCAGACTTGAATAGGAGAAAACATTGACTCTGGATAACGTTCCATAGGTGGCAAATTTATGGATTATATTACTCTTGTAATGGCTTGTATCTTTCTTAAAATTTAGAAGTACATTCATGGACTTTTGGAATATGCTCTCTATTGTTTAAGGCTGAAATGACAAGTTCTTGCATATCAAAGGAAAAGTCCATGGAGAAAAAATGCTTTTCTGAAGTTAATCTCCAATAGTTAAATTTTGGATCTTTGCTCCCAAAATTCCTCCCTGTTTGAAGATTAGTTGTGGTTTTTGAAACACGCATGTGCGGTAGCGCCGTCGATTTTTTTTTTTTGGCGCTGCATCGCTAGATGGCGTTGTCTATCCACAAGCCTGTCCAGTCAGAACGGTTACGGCTCCGACGTCACTCTCGCAGCACGTCCCACCCTCCTTTTTCTTCCCTGCAGGTAAGGCGGCTGGGCGGTGTCAGTTCTAACTAGGAGAGGAGGAGTCCGCGGGAGGTTTAGCGGTTGCTCGCGGCTCTCGGCCGTGGCTGGGGCTGTTCTCGGAACGGCTGTCATCCGCTCGCCGCTGCTGCTTCGACTTGCTAAGTGAAACGCGAGGCGAGGCGGGTACTTTGGCTTGATAAGCGGAAGGGAGGTAAGAAGAAGGAGAGAAGCCGCGGGCGCTGCCGTCCTTGCTGTCGTCGTCTTCTTGGACTTTCATTGGCTATGAGTCCGGCCCAAAAGCCGCCGCTGTCGCGGTCTTCCCGCAATAGCCGAGCGCCTCCTCAACAGCAGCGCAGGGGACTCTTGACTGAGATTCGGACGCCCCTTCTCACCGAGCCCTTCGAGGCCCGCTATACCCTCAGCCCCGGCCGCGAACTCGGCAGGTAAGGCGGGCAGGGGAAAGACCCGGACGGTGCAGAGGGCGCTATTTTGCCTCCGCTGGTGGTGTGCTAGGTGGTTTGGGTCCTGAAAATAGCATGGAGTACTTAAATGGAAGCGGAGTCTACGCTCGAGATGTAGCAAAAGCGAGAGACCTCGAGAGAGGAACGGGAAAAGATGATGAGGGACAGGTGGTGGAAAGAGCGCGGGGAGCCTTATCAAAGTTTTCTTATTCGGGGAGAAGACCAAAATCTCCCACTGTCAAGGTTGTGCCCGGACCCGATTCACTTTGGACGCAAGATTACTTTTCCTCAAACGTCTAGCAACTCAAACCTCTTTTTTACACAACTTTTCTTCGGCTTTTCCTTACTGTCTCTAATTGTCCTTACTAGAACACCCAAACATAGGTGTTCTTCATCTTGAGAAGTCTGTAAACATGAGCAAGGCTGTCTCCTCTTGGTTATGGAGACAGGTATGTAAAATGCAATGGGGCTTTCACAAATTTGTATATTTCAACGATTGAAAGGTAAAATATTAAGCATTTTTCAAATAGAAAAATGTAACTTGCTACTTTTAGTATCTTTAGTCTTAAATAGAGATAGGTTTTTTCTATGTCTAGCAGGGGTAGGCAACCTTGGCTCTTTTATGACTCGTGGACTTCAACTCCCAGAGTTCCTGAGCCAGCCATGGCTGGCTCAGGAATTCTGGGAATTGAAGTCCACGAGTCATAAAAGAGCCAAGGTTGCCTACCCCTGCTCTAGAGAAAGGCATCTAATATAAAAAGATTGCTTTATATGGCAGGGGTCCCCAACCCCCGGTCCATGGATCAGCCCCGGGCCGCAGCATTCCAGCAACCGGGTCGCACAAACAAAGCCCTATCCATGGGGGGGGGAGCATGTAAAACGACGCCCCCTCTGGTCCGCGGAAAAACCTCCATGGAACCGGTCCCCAGTGCCCAAAAGGTTGGGGACCTCTGTTATATGGTATTATATTTTTCGGTCTTAACTGGATATTTCTTTCAGAGGGATCTCTAAAAGTGTGTGATGTCAGAACCTATAGCAGGCTGATCAGGAACTTTTCTCTCATTTGCTTTAAATAGCCAAGTCTGAGGTTATTCTTTACTGATTCAGACTTTGTTCAGGCCTTCAGAGTTGTTTAGTCATTAATGCCTATGGACCTAAGACTCTTGTAAATTAAAGGGCTAAAGATAGAGACAAGCTTGAGAGGGTTTAATCTGAGTCAAAAGAAATAAATACAGCCAGCATGGTATTTTAAAAAATTATTTTTAGGGATCAAAGTATGGCTTTAGTTTGTTTAAAGATTATGTTTACATATTTCAAAAAAGGATAATGTTTGTATATTAAAGTTACTCATAGACAATATTTTCATACATGTTTTTGTGTATGGGGGTTATTTTTTAATTATATATGTATGTGCTAATATAAACACACATTTCATTTGGTTATCTGATTTGCTAATTGATCGTGCTGTCTATTTTTTGATGTATTAAACCACTAAACAAGTTAAACTGATGATTACTGCTTTATGGAAAATGGCATAAATAAAGCATAAGCATAAATAAAGATAAAATGATTTTTGATACTGGAAATGACATACATCTTACTAAAGCAAATTATAACGATCATGTATTTGAATTTCAAACAAGTCTATAGTCAGTAGACCATATGTTTTCAGTATTGTGTGTAAAGCTAACTTGTAATTCATCAGTTATAATTTATAGCTTGATATCTAATAGTTACCGCATTGTGACAAATCTTAAATGTATGTGTTTTGATGATTTATATCAATTTAGTAGAAATATTTAAATCTAAAATAGTAAATATTTTATTAATTAGTAAGTTGAAAGTATGTTGCTTTTACTTCCTTACAAGTAAATTAAATGGAAGCTCTGTTACATTACTGAAAATTTCAAACACTCTTAATATTGCATAGTAGCATAATAAAGCATCAGTGTGTCAGTTTTCCAGATGGAAGTACAGATAAATAGGGACAATTTTTAAACAATTTTAAAGAGCCACAGCTACTAATATTTGGATTTTAATTGGTTTTTAGCAGGGGAAAATTTCTTTTTGTACAATGTTTTAATATGCTGTGAGCCGCCCTGAGTCCCATGGGGAGAAGGGCGGCATATAAATTTAAATATAAAATAAATAAATATAAATAAAAATGACACATGATTTTACAACTTGAATTTGGCTCACTACTTTTCTGTGGCAAGTAAGAATCTCTTGCCTTGTCACAACCACTTCTAGTGTTTTCTTCTTGGGATGAGAGATTTGATAATGAAATATGGAAAAAACTAAAAAAAGAGAAATTGGAGGCTATCTAAGAAGAACAGAAAACACCAAATAAGGATAAGGGAAGCATAGCTAGAATGTCACAGAAAATATATATTTTAGCCACTACAATCTAAAGTTAAGTCTCCATCCTTGCACATTGTCTGCTCCGCATTCCTTGTTCTTCACTCAAATGATCCTATAACTCCATTTTTTTTTAATTCAGTTTACACCTGCCTGGGAGAGGATAAATGGATGTTTAGATGTGGATTATTGTAATATCTACATGGAATGAATGAGTGAACAAAGGGGCAATTTCTGGGGAAAGAAAGAGAAAGAAAATAAATTAAAGTTCTCACTATTAATATGCAAGCCAGAGTAATTTCCTATAGAAAACATGCAGTCCTCATTAAAAAAAGGATTTTGTTCTCCAGATTCAAAGATAACTTGCCTCGAAATGCGAAGCATATAAATTTAATAAATACATAGATATATGTATTTTAATTATAGATTTGCAAATATCAATTTTGGTTATATGCCTAGGTTAAACAACTATATATCGCACTGTGATAAAGTATAGTGTAGTTGTTAAGTTTAGGTTTCCACCTGCACCTGTAGAAGTTCATTTTAAGTCTGTGTTTCTCTTTCATAGGATTGTTTGGAAAATATGTGTAAGCACTTATCAATTTTTTTTAAAAGTATACCAAATGTTAAATACAATCATTCAAATCGCTTTTTAAAGTTTGTGTTTCTACGGAGCAATTTTGTTTTTGCAAATGAGGACAGTTATCCTTAAATGTATTTAGTTTCAGTTTTTTTATTAGTAGTTAAGCATCTTATAATTCATATCTGATTTACAGAGTTTTAATAAGATACAGCCTGAATGAATACTCCCTTTGAAAATGCAGTAAATTGAGGGTTGTTTAAAAAGAATTTGATATAATAGCAGCAGCTCTATAACAAGTTTTTCATTTATATAATATCAGGATGATCCCAAATCAGTGAAAAATTAAGTGGATGGTTATGTTAAGTACATAGCTAATAACAAAAGTAAAGAAGCCTGTGTGCATTATAAAGAAATTTGGCAGACAAATAATTTAGGGCAAGAAATAAGATAATGAAAGGAAAGTGAGAGTCTGGCATAAATAGATTTTGTTGGAAAACAGGAGATTTACAGCACTGCTTGCAAAATAGTGGTAAAGCTTAAATGTGTGTAAAAAACTAAAATCATCCTCTTATGAATCTGGAATTTTTGGAATGATTTGCCACAAGGCTCCTGGACATATATAAAATTTTTGTTTTACTTGCATGATAGCTAGATTTTTGTGTGTTATCTAAATTAGATAAAATATTATTATGGGTGCATTTAATCCTCTGCAAATAGACTGCCGATTGGTTGGTTGATCGATACATCTATATTTACTTTATTTTATGGTATTTATGAATCCATTATATATGCATACATATAATGTGTTGAAGGAAAAGTCTTCATCAGGGTCCAGTCCAAGCTGGGAATAAACAACATGGCGACTGCTTTAGAAAGAAGGTTGTAGTTTATTGAAGAGGAGAGCCAGACAGAAAGATGGCTCTGGAAGAAAAGAGAGAGAGCACATGTAGTAGGGAGTGGGTTTTTATACCTTCTAGAGCAGTGATGGCGAACCTTTTAGAGTCCGAGTGCCCAAACTGCAACGCAAAACCCACTTATGCATCGTCGGGTGCCGGGTGGGTGTGGCCCATTGGCTGGGTGTGGCCCACTGGGTGGACGTGGCTGTGGTGGTAACGGCAGACTGGGTGGGACTAAAAAGTTCAATCAATCAATTCCAACTTTGCAAGATCTTTTTTTCCCCGCGAGAAGTTGAAATTGACTGATTGATTGAACCTTTTTTTTTTTTGCACACGGCGGCAGAGGCCTAAAACGAAAAGGTTTTATAAAACCCAGCTGAAGGCCTAGGACTGGGCGACGGCGCATGTGCCCACAGAGAGGGCTCTGAGTGCTGCCTCTGGCACCCGTGCCATAGGTTCGCCACCACTGTTCTAGAGCTTTTGTTTGGAGTTGTTCCTGTGGCATGAACTCTGACTTGAGTCTGACTGGGTCTTTCTGGTATTCTGATGATGGGGGTTAATCCTATTATGTCCCAAAGGTCATATCCTGCTTCCCTGGGGCTGTGGCTGATGACTGTTGGATTTTTGGTGTGAGGTATTGTTGATTCTAGGGATCTTTCTTCCTAATCCCAGTTTCCTGACTCCAGTCTTTCTGACAAGATTATCACATCTGCATTTCTACAGACCTGGTTTCTGTCTGGGGCAGAGAGAGGGGGGGGGTTAGTTTCTTGCCTTTAAAATCCTTTGGGGAAATATATTCTGCCTTTTTAATATTTCCCAAAATATTTCTTTCTCTGGAGTCTTCCCACAATCTCCCATTTGTGCCATAAGAGTGTGAGTGACACACTTTTATTGGCACAAGATTAAAAATTGATCTGATCAGGGACACTTGATAAAAAAGCTTTTAAACTGTTAATACAAAAAAGAAGAAGAAAAAGAAGACACTAATAGAGGCAGCAGAAAAAGATCCCTGCAGTGGCTCCCAAAAGGGGAGCTTCCAACCCATAAAGTTCTAAAAGTCAGGTCAAAAGTTCTGTTAGATGAAAAAGAAATTTATAGTGTCCAATATTCTGTGCCAATTCTTTTTAAACGTTGGATGTCACTTTGAGCTTCCAGTGAGGTCTGCACATGCCTCCCAAAATTCTTCACAGCCATGGTTTGCCTCAGTACATAACCACTGGCTGCCCATTTTCAAGGGTTGCTTACTGAACCTGCTTTTAGTTTAGTGCAGGGGTCGGCAAGCTGAAACACTGAAAGAGCCACTTGGACCCATTTTCCTCACAAAAGAAAAAACTGGGAGCCGCATAATGCGTGCACGCATGTGTGCGCGCGCATACGCATGGAACAGGGGGCTTGATTAAAGAGTGGAGCCTAAGGCAAGACTTGCACTGGCTCAGCCCCCATCCAGCTCCTCCCCTCAGAAAAGACTGCTCTCCCCCCACCCCACACTCTCCCTCTCTGGGACTTTTTTCTTTCCGCCTTTTGGCGCGAAGGTTCCCAGGGAATGGAGGAGGAGGCCGATGGGGAGAAGGAACTGCGGGCTCGCCTATCTCAGCTTGCTGTCGGAGGCTGGAGTTGAGGCTTCTGGCTCACTCCGGGAGGGGTACTCGGAAAACAGAGGATGAGAAGTGGAAAGTGGGAGAAAGGACGTCTTCCACCTCTCAGGGCTTCTTTTGCTGGGAGGGCGAGGAAGCAGCAGTTCTGCTCCGCAGGAGATGGGAACAGGCAGCCTCTCCTTCAAGCTTCACCAAGTGACTCCAGGAATGAAACGAGGTCCGAGTCCCCGGAATGTCAACTTTGCGAAAGAGGGAGGCGGTGGTGGGATTAAAATAAAACATGGGGGGGGGAGGTTGAGGAAACCCAGCAGACGCTTCTATCAGAGGGCGAGCAAGAAAGGCAAGATCGGGGAGAGGAAGAAAGCTTTCGGGGCTTGTCCAACAGGCAACTGCTCCCCGCTCTCAGAAATCGCCATGGCAGGCAGGGACCACGAGGAGCAACCAGGATTGGAGGAGCAGAAGTCAACACTGCCAAAGAGGAGGAAGGAAAGAAAAAGTGGGGGTCTTTAAATAGTCACGCCCACTTTTTCCCCTTTTTTTCTAGACATCCATGTGTGTATGGGTGTCAGGTTTGGAAGCCTCTGTTTAAGTCTGCGCGTGTGCACAAACATAGGCTGACTCCTCCTCATCTCCTGTCCTTGCTGCATCTCCTATGGAGACACATTTGCGTCTCTGTGTCTCTCTGTATCACTCAAAGCCATCCCACATCTCGATCCTTGAAACAGTTTCAATCGGCCATTGCCAAGCGTCCCCGTGGAAGGCAATGGATAGTTCGGTGGCGCACGGCCTGGACTGTTGGCATTGCTGTGGGACCACCCCCTGTGGTGCCAGCTAATGCAGCGTGCTCATGGCGGCCCTCGAACCGCACTGGCTTCCTCCTGTGGATCTGCCCCCCGGTGTGACCTATCAAAGGAAATGGCTGCAGCCGGGACACGCTTACCTGGCCAGAGTACTTTTCCCTGACACGGGCAGGCCGCGGAGCAAATAGAGGCTTTTGCTGAAGCGGCAAGCGGGAGGCCTGCCTCAGGCATGGCAGGGCTGCTGGAAGCTGAGGCCCCCGAAGGCGCGGACCAGGATATTTATTTTATTTTATTTTTTATTTATTTTTAAACTTCTATGCCGCCCTTCTCCCCAGAGGGACTCAGGGCGGCTCACAGCATGTTAAAAAACAACACAAAAAACATTTCCCCTATAAAACCAATTAAAAAGCAAATATATTAATAGCTGTGTCATATTTAAAATCTTTGAAAATTTTTAAAAATTATTCCCTATTTAAAATTCACCCTAGGTCA
>NW_015386583.1:162589-165873 GCF_001527695.2 Protobothrops mucrosquamatus | reverse complement strand
GGGTCTGAATTAACTGGGACAAGTCCAAGGCCGTCATGGAAGCCAAGAACTCCTGAGCTGCCGCCGACGTCTCGCCCGCTGATGGGAGGTTGAAATCCCCCAAGACCATAAGTCTGGGGGTTCCCACCGCCACCCCGGCTATCACGTCAGCCAGCTCAGGCAGGGCCGTTGATACATAGCAGGGAGCCAGGTATACAATTCCATAGTGGCGGGACAGCGACCAAGGGAGCAACAGCCTGCTCATTTCCGCCGCCATCTGGTGCTGTTTACACGTGACTGAGATAGGCAGCGGTCCCAACTCTGGTCCGGGGAAACGAGAGCGGAGCGGCACTGCCTATCTCAGTCACACGGACGAACAGCCGTGTAAACAGCACCAGATAGTGGCAGCGCCGCCGAAGATGAGCAGGCTTGAGGAGACATATGGCTGGCTCGGCTGCCCAGGGACGACCCAGGGAGCGATGCCACCACTGGCCACCACCCCCACCGGGACTGCCGCCCGGACCGGCTCTGGGAGATGCGTGGCTGGCTCGGCTGCCCAGGGAGCAATGCTGGGCAGCAGGAGGAAAAAGGGGAGGAGGAGGGCGAGGAAGCCACCGCCCCAGCCAGGACTCCGCGCTGCCCAGGCTCACCCTCTGCCCATCCAATGTAGCTACTGCCAGCCCCTCCACTGGCCCGGCTGCTCCCCCCGTGCACCCCTCTTGCCCCGGCACCCGCCTGAGCTGCCCGGGGGGCAGCAGGAGGAAGAAGGGGAGGAGGGCGAAGAAGCCGCCACTGCCGGGCAAATTCAAAAATATCAATCAATGGCTTGGATCACCTGATCAGGTAATCTTTCAGGTGATTCCCATGGTATGCTTTTAGCCATTAAGTTGATTCATTAAAAACAAAGCCTAGATATCAATTCTAATAACTTTACCAGGAAGTGGAGCAGCAGCAGCAGGCAAGTAGGCTCTCTGCTTTTAACCTAGATTAAACCAACTTACTGTTTTAATTTTCTTAATTTTTAAATCTCTTACATGCAGTGTGGCCACTAATCCACTTAACCCACTCTCAGCTATATTTCAGCTACGGGTTAGCTATATTTTAGCTGTATTTTTGATATCCAGAGCTGGGCCTCAGCTATGGGAATGCCTTGCTGCTGCTTTTTTGTTGTTGCTATATAGGTTTTTCTGCTTTGTCAGGAAACCTAGTATTGTCTAGTTTTGAGTGACTTTTATTTGATCTATTTATTTATCTACTACTTTTTACCATTTTTCCTTTTACTATTTTCTTTTTATTATTTTACTATTTTGTGATTTTTATTCACTCCCTACTCCCTGCTTTGGCGGGAGGGTAGGATTCTTGCCTTACTTGTGAGGAGCCTTGTTATTGTTTGCATTGGGATTTGCTTTTTCTTGACTCTTGGCCCTTGGCTTCTTCTTCTTCTTTTTTTTTTTTTGGGATCCAGGACTTGTCTTGGGGATTAGTCTCTTGTTATATTACACTGCTCCTCCTTTATTGTGTTATTTAACATAATAAAGTCAAAGAAAAGGTGCAGATCCCTTACTGACCTGGTTCCTCAACCTTCTTTGAAGCAATCCAAGATGGAAGACTTTGTTTTGGCTCAGCCTCTTTGTTTGGAAATTCCAGCTTCTTTTTTTCTAGCTGCTGCCGGTCATGGCAATCCTTTGATGGTTGAGGGTGTCGCCCGTTGAGTTGAGAACAAAGGCTCCCCTAAAGCTACGGTCCCCAATCGATCTTTAAACGAGCCCACCCTTACAGAACTTCTGGCTCAGCAATGTTTCTTGATTGCAGATACAACAGCGAGCATACAGCTCCAGCTTGATAAAATAATAAGTACCCTAAATTATATTTAGTTTCTTGGGTTGCCAGTAGTAGTGGTGGGCCGGCCGCTCGGCATCCCGATGCGGTAGCAGGGCCTCCCTTGTCAAGCCTCAGCAAAAGATCTGCTCAATGTAACCCTACCAACAGTTCGAACTCTATTTCCCTAGATGCAAACAGTCACCTGGTTTTACAGCCAAAACAGGTGGCCCTAAATATCAATCCTATTAACGGCTACCTGCCGTGCTGGGGCTCAATATGGCTGGCAAGGGGTCATATACTACAGCTATTGGGGTTGGAAGCTGATGATTTGAAGGAGATTGAATCTTTATCCTCCTCTATATACTGCACTCGAGTGTTACTTAGTTTCGACAATTCTAACACCCCCAAACTATTCTTTAGGAGAAGATCTCTACTAAGGTCTTTCGGCATTTTGCCAAGAAGAGTCTTCAAAGATACGTCGACTAAGCCTCTTTTAAGTAATCGACAACCTGTGAGTGTTAGGAGATTTACTGCCCCTAAAAGATCTTCAGTAGCACATGTTAATGTGCCAACCTTGAATGTCATCTCTGATGTTAGTCCATCTACTAAATATACACCTATGCTTGTAAAATCTCCTGATCGCGCCCTCTCTGATGGGGTTTTGACTGATCCTTCTACTGTCAATCAAACCAACCCCCCTCAGCGAGTAACATCTCATCAGGAACCTTGCCTTGACTTAATCAGCCGGGAAGAAATGGCCTCAAAGGAAGCGACATCAGCCCAGGGTATTCAAGGCTCTTAGTGAATAAGCCCCAGGCCAGTGACTCTGGGATTCCATCTATTCATGTGACTGACTTATCTCAAGATAATTTCTGGAACCAGGAGGAGATACAGCTCTTCGACTCCTTTCGTGCGCTCCCACATTCAGAAAGGGCCCAAATTATTAAGCGTCTGGTTGCAGTTAAAGCCAAGCTTTGGAATCTCTCACTACCTGATAAGGATTTTCCTGGATTTCAGGGAGCCCATACCGATTCATCAGTGGAAGTTCCCACATTATGTTCCAGCTGCAATTAACCTCTTTCTGGCCAAGTCGCTAGCACAACTTCTCTACGGGACCTTCCTCGGACCTTTAGCTTCGTGTTTTACACCATTGGAAAGAGTTCAATCCAAATTTATCAGAACAATTCTCCAGATGCCACGCTGTGTTCCTAATGCACTTCTGTGCCTGGAGACAAGATTGATAAAAGTCGAAGCAAGAATCTGTATAGCTTCCAATAATAATAATAATAATAATAATAATAATAATAATAATAATAATAATAATAATAATAATAATAATAATAATAATAATAATAATAATAATAATAATAATAATAATAATAATATAAAGTTGGAAGGGACCTTGGAGGTCATCTAGTCCAACCCCCTGCTCAGGCAGGAAACCCTATACCATTTCAGACAAATGGCTGTCCAGTCTCTTCTTA
>NW_015386583.1:159534-162388 GCF_001527695.2 Protobothrops mucrosquamatus | reverse complement strand
AATAATAATAATAATAATAATAATAATAATAATAATAATAATAATAATAATAATAATAATAATAATAATATAAAGTTGGAAGGGACCTTGGAGGTCATCTAGTCCAACCCCCTGCTCAGGCAGGAAACCCTATACCATTTCAGACAAATGGCTGTCCAGTCTCTTCTTAAAAACTTCCAGTGTTGGAGCATTCACCGCTGGAAGTTTAACATCTGGCTAAGGCTTAATTGCCTTCCTCAAGGCCTTGCTCCATTAATTCTACAAGATAAATTTTCCTCTTCATGGATCAAGGCAGTCGAGTCCAACCTTGCCAAACTAGGCTTCTCGTCAGCCTCAATTCTCAAATTGGACTACGACCAAGGAAAACAAACCTTGCATCAAAGGGTAGAGGATATCGAGAGGCAAGCGGACTTAGGTATAGCTCCGCTGTTTCTGGCTCCAGACTCTATTAGATACGTGGTTACACCTGGCAGGTATCTTAAGTCAGTTGGAGTCAATAAACCACCAGTAAGCATTCTCGCTTGCACGGTGCCATGCGTTTCCATCTGCTATCTTGTACGGCAAGTACAAAAAGACACCACTGTCTGAAAGACTCTGCTCCTGTGGCTCAGGAGAGGTGGAGACCATTGGACACATACTCCTTCGATGTTCCTTCTACAGAGCCATTCGGAAAAACCATATCCTCTCCATAATTGATAGATATCCTAATCGTTCGGAAAGTATCTATCTCTAATGGCTGTTTAAGGATGAACAAGCAGAGATCACGGAGCAGGTGGCCAGATTCTGTGCAACAGCATTGGGGTTTCGCCAGAAACATAACCATTTTAGATCTTTTTAATAATCTTTTAAAATTGATTTTATTACGTGTTTTATCTCGTTTTAGACTATACTCATTGTATTTTTAGTGACAGGTCAGTATGATTCAGTATTCTGAAGATAGCTTGTTTTTGATATACTGCCTGTAAAGCGAGGCAGACCTTGGTCGCCCATTGATTGCATTATTGATTGTGATATATTGCTATGTCCTCTTCTGATGGCTCTGTCTAGTTTTGTTTTATTTGGATGTTTGATTTATGTGTGGCTTTTGGCTGTAATAAAATTGAAATTGAAATATCCTATTTATTTGTTTCCCCCAATTTTTAATTTCCCATCAATATTCAAATTTAACTTTTAATATTTATACTTCCAAGTTTTAAATGACCAAAGTTTTCTTTATCACAATTCTTAACAAAATCTAGTATTCAAAATACACATCTTGTCTATTTGAGTATATTCTAGTTTAATTAGTAATATAAAATCTTCTCTAATAAATCAAAACCCCAATTTTCTTCAGCCTTATTCTGGCTTTCTTCCTTTGCCAGCTCATCTTCCACGTCAGTGCTTTTAAGTCATCAAATAGATCTCAGTCTGTTGTTATATATATTATTTGAAATAAAAGAGACCATCCAGTCACCATTTTTTTGGAAGGGCTAGCGAATCATCTCTCTATTATTCCAGATCCCCATAGTTGTCCTGATATGTTTGTCTTCCCTTCGGTCTGTTCTTCTTCTTGCTCCTCAAGTTTCTTCTGGTTTATATAGAAAGTCTTTTCCATTTTCAGTGTTGTCAGTCCCTTTTCTGGATTTTCCATTGACTGTATTTGTTGGTCAGTTGAATCCTCTATCATAGTATTTAATTGTTCCACTTCTTCTGTTATCTTCTGCATAGTTGATTCTTTAATTGTAGTCAAAATTTGGGTTCGTATATCTAGGCTGACATCTTGTTCTTTTCTGTAGCATCTTATTTCATCACAAGCTGAAAGAATGGTTTCATGTATTGCTTTCAACATAAAAAGAATCTTCATCCATATTCTCTTAACTAGCTGTACCCGGCCACGAGTTGCTGTGGCTCAGTCTGGTTAAATGGAAAAGATGTCACAGGTGTGATATCTATATAATAGTAGGTATATAAAAACACGCGCGTATTCGAATGCAACGTTGTGTCAAAAGTTCAAAGCAATCGGTGAAGAACTTTCGGAGATTTAAGATTTTGAACAAACGAACATTTACATTTTTATTTATATAGATGGTGTGCTAAATTGAGGGCTTTAAAGTTAGAGAATAAAAATAATTTTATAACTGAGTACAGAACACAGCTGAGCTTCTCACAGCTGATATTTGTCAAGGTTGTAAAAGTCTTATCTGTAGTCTGGGCTTCAAGCCAAGTCTCCTTTAGACAATAATAAGTTGTAATATCAAACCTGGCCACAAGATGTCACCAATGCCGTTTAAACAATTTTAAGTCCAAAATTTTTATAATCCTTTTTCCAATTTTATTTCTTTTTTGTAAATAAAAACCAAAGTCTTCAGTAAAGATAAGAAATCTTTTGGTCCCCAAATTTTAGAAGCATATAAATCCAGTTAGATTAAGGTTATTCTTTCAGTGTTTTAATTCCCCTGGATAGTCAGTCGCCGCTATTCTTAGAGGGTGGGATAGAAGTTCCCTTCCCTCTCTCTTTACGGGGGAAAATATTTTGGGCAGCGTTTACAGGAAAAAAATACTTAGGATTGAAGAGAGGTTCAGTTCTCACCCAGTCTCATCCGCGCTACTTCAGAAGTGCCTGGTGGTGTTCTGTCCCCCGTCCGACTCATACACCCCAACCAGTCAGTCGAGGGTTAAAAGACTGCTCAGCACTGCCAAAAACACAGATAAACACTTGGCAGCAACTCCGTGGCTGCCTGCCAAGACCTTTACTGATAACTCACAGTACAAATACAAATCAAAGTCCAGGATAATTCCGAAGTGCTACAACAGAAGATTCAGTATTGTTCATCACAAGAGTTTCAAACGGCACACCCCTTGCTTATATAGCCTG
>NW_015386583.1:155508-159232 GCF_001527695.2 Protobothrops mucrosquamatus | reverse complement strand
CCTTTACTGATAACTCACAGTACAAATACAAATCAAAGTCCAGGATAATTCCGAAGTGCTACAACAGAAGATTCAGTATTGTTCATCACAAGAGTTTCAAACGGCACACCCCTTGCTTATATAGCCTGTGGGGTGTGGCCCAGTGACTCAGCTGAAATCTCTGGCACGACGTTTTAGCTGCTGCGCACGTTTGTCCCTCTGACGCTGGCGTGGATCCACCCAAGACGTACCTTCCTCAGAGTCCGACACACCTGGCTCCTGGCCAATCCCAGAAGCACCTGGCTCCTGGCCGATCCCAGAAACACCTGGCTCCTGGCCAATCTCCTCTCCGTCGGAAGACACCGAAGGCTGCACCAGAGGGGAGGGTCCTGGAGAGGGAGGCCTGGCCATCTCCTCTACTTCATGTTCAGAGCCTTCCTCCTCCGATGATAGGGGCCCACAGGACGGAGCCACAACAGGTGGTAAGTTTGACTTCGGTTGTCTGCAGCCTAGTGACAAGCCATATTTCTATGGCCGGTCTTTCGTCCGCCAGTTTGGAGGGCTGCCCCAGATCAAGCGGAAGGGCTACTGCCCTCTTGAGATCAAGCAGGGGTCCCCTCCTTGCTTGTCACCCCTACAGGGCAACTCTCGACCCTTTCCAGGGTCCCCCAGTGGAGCAAAACCGAACACGGAAGACGGAGCTTGCCTTCCATCGGCGGCCGCGATGGCAAACCGGAAGTGGTCAGACACTTTTTGATAAAGGTGTACGGTATCTCTTTTGTTGGATTTTTTTCAGTTGGGATTCAAGCCCACATATGGAACAGAAACAGCATTGGTCATATTTTTTAATGATCTGTTATTCAAAATGGAGGTGGAATAGAAGTTGTGGATCTATTTTTGCTGTACTTGATCTCTTAGCAGCTTTCAATACCATCAATCATGATATCTTTCTAAATTAGCTCAGGAAATTGGGGGTGGTGGGTCAATTCCAGATGTTAATGATTGGAAAGGTCTGCCTTGGATCCCTATTGTGTGATGTGCTGTGGAGTTCAGTGCTCTCCTATCTCCCATTACATGAAGCCATTCTTCTCAATGTTTACATGAGACTGCTAGGTGGTTCATCCGACCCAAGGATCAGGTATCATCAGTACATAGATGATACCCAATTATATAGGTAATCCTTTAATGGCTACTGTAAAAATTGTCATAAAATTACATCTGAGTTGACTTACAATGGAAATTCCGGTCCCATTTAGTTGTATGTTAAAAAATAACTGTCCATTTCTGCTCCTGGGGAATTAAATGATGCAGTGAATGTTTTATCCCAGTGCCTGGAGGCTGTGACGTCTGCATGGGACAAAACAGCCTGCAACTGAACCCTGGCAAAGTTCGTGATTTTGAGTTTTGGGTCTTACCAGTTCAAGGATTATAACATCTTTGATATTAGATTGGTGATACTGCCTGAGACACACCCGGTGCATAATTTGGGGGTCCTTCTAGACTCATAAGTCATGCTCAAAGAACATGTGACAGTCATAGTTAAGAGGGTCTTTGCACAGCTTCATATTATGAACCAGGTGTACCGCTTCCTACACTGGGATATTCTACTCACAATCATTCATATCCTAGTCACTTCCAGATTGAACTACTGTAATATGCTTTACATGGCTGTCCTTGAAGACTTTCTTGGGAATTTCAACTAGTACAGAATGCCGTAGTGTGGCAGTTAGGTGTGCTCCTGGAAGACTGCATACCTTTGCTGAATGAGCTGCATTGGTTGCATGGGGTCAGGTTATCTGAGGGACCGCCTTTTCCCAATTATATAAGGCTGTCCCATTAGATCTGACAGGGAAGGCATTTTACAGGTTCTGTCCACCAAAAATTTGGTAGGTCCCAAGAGGCAGGCTTCCTCTTTTTTAAAAAAAATATATTTTATTGATTTTTTCACAATTACAATCTTTAATGTTTAGTTGTCTGGGTTCACATATTTAACAACAATAATAATACTATTTCCATTCCTACTCTTTACTCTGTTTTTCTAGCCATTTGTAAAAATTATCCCATGTTTGAAAATATTCTGAATCTTGTTTCCCTTTTATTTTCAATGAAAGTCTATCCATTTCTGCACAGTCCAGAATTTTCTTAATTATATCTTCCTCAGGTGGTGTTTCTTCATTTTTCCAATACTGAGCAAATGTAATTCTCGCTGCTGTTAGTGCATATAATATTAAATTTACACATTCTTTATCATAGTTTTCTGAGATTATACCCAAAAGAAATAGTTCCAGTTTGTAGTCTACATGTTTTCCTAACATTCTGTCTAACCACGTAGGTATTTTTGACCAGAGTTTTTTTGCTTTAGGACATGTCCACCAAAGGTGGTAATATGTGCCTGGCTTTTGTCTACATTTCCAACAATTGCTAGACATATTTTTAAACGTTTTTGATAATCTTGCAGGTGGTAAATGCCATCTATAAAATATTTTATATACCGTATTTTCCGGCATATAAGACGACTTTCTAAACCCTGAAAATCTTCTCAAAAGTCGGGGGTCATTAATTGGGAGTACTCTGGTGGACTGATTATACTTTAAATGTGCATCCAATTTATCTCTTCTCCTTCTCTCCAATTGTAGGGGGAAATTTGCAGTAGTAAGGAAATGTATAAACAAAGAGACTGAAAAAGAGTTTGCGGCAAAGTTCATGAGGAAAAGAAGAAAAGGCCAAGACTGTCGAATGGACATAATTCATGAGATTGCAGTCCTGGAATTAGCACAATGCAATCGATGGGTTATTAACTTGCATGAAGTATATGAGACGCCAACAGAAATTATTTTGGTTTTGGAATAGTAAGTAATACCTTTGTATGCTTTAGTATAGTATGTTTGGACTTTAATATATGCTTGATGAAATAATTTCAATTTCCCTCTAATTTATTTTGATTTTATTCTGCTTATCTCTGGAGCTCTGAACCACATCCAAGCAGTGAACAAGCCAAGAACAAAGAACATGAGAGATGATCATATGAAAGTATAGAATAAGGTTTCAGCTTTGTAACAGAAAATTATGCCAAAAAGATTGGAGTTTACTAATATGGTAGCAGAAGCAAAGTGCCCCAGATAAATGACTTGAATTCCTTTTTTTTGTAGTATTTTTATTAAAAGATTTAGATAGAATAATAAAATATAAATACAAGTTAATAAGAAAAAAGGGAATAAAGTTTTTATGTGTGTGTGTGTATCCTCAAGAATGCACTTTCCCACCCTCATCATGACAAATAAAAACAATTTCATAATCTCTTCATCTTCTCTTATTAAAAAATGTAACACTCTTCATTTTACAACACATCTGTTAACAGTAGGCAAATTAAATAAACAAATCTTTTCCAATCCAATTATCAGCAAAAAGCCCAGAACTCTAAAATATTAGAATTAATTAGCTGACTGATTGCTGTAAGTATAAAGAGGGAGATTCCCTTTTTTTTCTCCTTTTTTTCCCGTGTGTCCTATATACTGTTTAGTTTCATGCTTTTTCTTTCTGGATGATGACCAAGACTGCTGTAAATTTTATATATACCGTATATACTCGAGTATAAGCCGAGTTTTTCAGCCCATTTTTGGGGCTGAAAAATGCCCCCCTCGGCTTATACTCGAGTCAGCGTCTCGAGCGGCGGCGGCGGGAACGAACCGGGCGGCGGCGGCGGCGGCGGGAACAAACCGGGCGGCAGCGGCAGCGGCAATGAGTG
>NW_015386583.1:133013-155325 GCF_001527695.2 Protobothrops mucrosquamatus | reverse complement strand
AGGGGGGAGGCCTGGCGACGCTGCGCCCTGCCGGGCGCTCACTGACAGGGCCGGGGGGGCCGAGGCGGCCAGGGAGGAACAGCCAAAATGCCCCCTCGGCTTATGCGCGGGTCACCAATTTTTCCCAGTTCTCTGTGGGAAAATCGGTCCCTCGGCTTATACTCGGGTCGACTTATACTCGAGTATATACGGTATATAAAATCCCAATATTGGCTATAAATAAAAGACCAAAGTAACAAAGAAGAAATAATTTCTTTTTTAAAAGGCAATTCACCAAACCTCCTTACTTTGAGTAATAATACATTGGGATGCAAAGCTAGTTTGAATGCTACAGTTAGAATGTCTAAAATAATTATTGTGGTAAGGATTAAAACACTTTATTAAATGTAAACAATTTCACTTTTCTAGTTATCAGCAAATCCAAAAAAAACTCCAACTACAATACAGGTAATCCTTGACATATGACATAATTGGTACTTAAATTTCAGTTGTTAAATAGTGCAATTATTAAGTGAGTCATCACATGACTAGACTCAATTGTACAGCCATTTTTACTGTAGTCATTAAGTAAATCACACAGTCGTTAAGTGAATCTGACTTTTTCAATTGACTTTGTTTATCAGAAGCCAGCTGGAAAGTCACCAATAGTGATCACATGATCCTGGGATGTTGCAACTGTCATAAATTCAAGCTAGTTGATCTCAGGGTAGTGCAACCGTTGTAACATTGAGGATGGACCATAAGTCACTTTTACCGAGGAGTCATTACTTCTAATCATTGTTAAACAAATGATCATAAGCCAAGGACTTGTAACAACCTGTCCTATTTTATGCCAACTTTCTATTCCAATCTTTCTTTATAGTTCATACATAGAATTGGTGATCCTTGTTACAGATTTCTTTAGTACATTTAACCATATCTTTGTAAATCCAGTAAAAAGAAATCATTCCAATTGTCTTCTGGGATTGTCATTTTTATTTATTTTTTATTTTTTAAAGCCTCATCCAATTTTCTCTTTTTTTCTGAAGACAAATTCTTATTCAGGGTCTTGTTCATGTTTTTCTTGGGTAAACTTTGCTGCCTATCTTGTTCCTTTTTTGAGAATAGACTGTTTCAAGAAAATACAATATAGCTGACATAATTGAATCAAATTTCTGCGTCCAATGCAGATCCTAATACCATATTTCAACAATATCTCATTAATATAAATTAATTGTCTTATTGTGTCTCAAAAACAATTTTTCTTTCTCACCGCATGTATTTATACTTTAAAAATAACATCAAGGTCTTAATATTCCAAATTCTATATTCCAACATTTTCTGATCCTCAATCCTTTAAACATTTTCTGTAGTCAAAACTTGTCTTGTTTTTTGCTGTTTATTTAAATTATTAAGAATTATAAGAATAGATCTTCACATTAAGGATTGAAGGTGCTCACCTGATAATTACAGTCTTGTCACTTTGAAGCTGTCTAACTTCTTGGAGAAGTTGAAAGGCAATTTCTGAAGGTGGTTTTCAAGAAAATGTGCAAACTTCATATCCTTTGAAAAGGCTTAATTGTGGCTAGAGCAATTATGGAAAATATCCTCATTTCCTAACTCCTCCCCGCCCTTCAGAGATCTCTTCATGAGGAGCAACTGTAAGGAGAACAGTTTGGGTGATCTCATCTCCTCTCTTTCTATGATTGGCTTCCTTATTCATGGCTACAAATGTCAGCTCCAGACTGTTTATATTTTCAGAATATATGCATATATAAATATTTGAGGAAAAGCTATACAACAAGGCTAAAAAAATATTTCTGCACTCCTATTCAGAAAAGATGGAATATACAGAATTATATCCAACTGACTGTAATATAACTGAATGTTTAGGATTTGAAAATTTTATACTTTGAAGACTTAATGCTGTGGAATTACTTTCTCATTCACTTGGTGTTCATAAATTACACATGCTGAACTTACATTTTGTTTTTTCTTGCGGATTATAAAACTCCATGATTAATATATATATATACAAATGCATTGTGCAACTTGGTTGCATCTGAAACTTTACTGTGATTTATGCTTTCTTTCCCTGCTGCTCAGATTGTGGCTGAAATTATTATTTATTTGTTATTTTGAAAAATAACTCAAGATGGTGAACATACCCAACACACCTTCCTCCTCCTATTGTCCCCACAACAACAACCCTATGAAGTGAATTGGGCTGAGAGAGAGTGACTAACCCAAATTCACCTGGCTGATTTCATGGCTAAGGCAGGACTTGAACTCCTGCTTTCTAGCCTGGTGCCTTAACTACTAGACCAAACTGATTCTTGAATATGAAACAACAGCTCAAAGTATTATTACATTAATAAGTGTAGTTTTCTTTAAAAATATAGTAGCTGACTTCATTTTGCATTTAAATCTAGATGTTTTAAATTAATGATTCCCTGAATTAGTCATTTGGTGTCTATATCAATTTTCTACTAGCATTCCCTGCAGCTAAGAGTTGTTTCATACAGTAGAATTATGAAGGAAAATACAAATATACATGTTTACAGTATAATCATAAGGATGTGATATGGAACCTACCAATAGCTTCATCAAGAAAAGGTAGTTATGGCAGGTTCATTGTTGATTGAGACACAATTGACATTTATAGTGTTCTTCCTGACCCTTTGATTATATGTCATACCAAAGCCACTCTTGCAAGAAGCCTTTACTCTCCCTGACTTAATGAGAATCCTGCTTTAGTTGTTACAGATAATATAAGGAACTTGCCATTGCTAGTTGATCATTACTAAAAAGCAGCATAAAAGATGTTGGGGGGGAGGGCTGCAAGGCTGTCAAGATACTGGATTTGCTTTAATATATTAATCATATATTGCTATAAAGACAGTGGCCTGCTGAATCAACAGTAAGAAGTTATTAAGTGAGCATCCATCTTTGCTTTAACATTGTTGTTCCTGCACAAGTACTTTGTTGGAAATCTTTGGGTTTTACCAGGAAACAAATCCATCTGAGACTTGGTTCTACATCTTTGTATTTAATGATAAGTCCTCAAGATAGAACAAGAGTCTTCTAATGTAAACCCACCCTGTTCAATCTTTTTAAAAGATTGAATCAATAGATAGCTGACTAAATCAATCTGGAATAGTCTTGAAAATATCAGGGCTATTTTTACTAGATTGTGTGGCTTGGGAATAGCACATGGGAGTGCACAAGAGGTGCACATGAATCAGGAAAGGCATGCGGATAACAGTGCAGTCAGGGAAATTGGATGCCCAAGAAGTGCTGTATGGGTTGGAGAAGACACATGGGAGGTGGTGCAGATTGGGGAAGGCACATGGGGGCAGCACAGGTGGGAGCATGCAGAGGATGGCATGGATGGAAAGAGTATGTGTGGCTTGGGAATAGCACATGGGAGTGCACAAGAGGTGCACATGAATCAGGAAAGGCATGCGGATAACAGTGCAGTCCAAGAAATTGGATGCCCAAGAAGTGCTGTATGGGTTGGAGAAGACACATGGGAGGTGGTGCAGATTGGGGAAGGCACATGGGGGCAGCACAGGTGGGAGCATGCAGAGGATGGCATGGATGGAAAGAGTATGCAGGAGTTCTCAAAGGTACTTTTTCAAAGGCAACTGGGTTGCTTTTCCTTGAGAAAGAATGAAGCTTCTTGGATGAGAAGTGAAACATCTTCTTCTTCCTCAAGGAAAAACAGTCTAGATGCCTTTTGAAAAGGCACATTTGAGACAACTATGACCTGGATGATTGAGAATCTCTGTAGACATTATTCAGGGGTTTCTTCCCCCTTGCTTCTCCTCCCTTTCCCCTTCCTTTTCCAGCTGGCAGATAAATAGTTACTGATGGGGCAGGGAGGAAACAAGGAATGGTGAGACTGGCTCAGAAACTGTCATGGAATGTATAAAATGATGATCACATGATTGCAGCAGCAGTTTGCAGGAGCCAGTAACACTGAAGCAGCCACAACTTTCCTTAATGTCATTCGCTTGGGAATCATGGGTCCTAGATTTTGGAGACATTTGTAAATTGAATATTTTGGTTCAACAATTGTTGCCCTAAGGTACCCAGTTTAACCCAGCTAAAGAAAACTGCTCTGAGAATTGCTTCACTTGGTGGCCTTTTGACCCCATTAGGTAGAGCAGACCAGGAAATCAATTCCACTAGAAGGCTAAAACTATTTCTATAATAACAGAAACTTGAAGGTCTAATAAAGCTTCCTCTTCCTTCTATTTAGTAAATTAGGGAGGCATTTGCCTCTTCTGAATGTTGCTTCATTTGTGACCCAAAAATGCTTCAGTTCCTTTTATCTAGTCAATACTGTAGATCTTGTGACTCTACTTCAAAATCATCTTCCTTAATTTATTCATAGCCTCAATAGCTGATTCTAGATTTGACTCTATATGTACAACTCAGTTAAAATTAAATAAAGTGAAGTGTTAACATGATGTTAAGTGAAGAAGGTAAATGATCACATGACACCTAACTTGAACATACTGCATTGAATTTCTATCTATCTATCTATCTATCTATCTATCTATCTATCTATCTATCTATCTATCTATCATTTGACTTCTGTTGACTTCTATGTCGCCCATTTCGCTGAGGCATTTCTAGGCAGCTTATAGTCAAGGAATTAAAATACCACATAAAACATTAAAACAATAAATCAAAACTGTACATTTAAAAACTCAGGTATAATCAGTCTATGATCTGCCAGACCCAATTTAAAGTACGTGATAGGATTGGGCTCAAGGATTTAAAATGTTGCCCCCCCCAACACTATTCAGTAGATTAAGATTACTCAGAGAGGCATTGCCTGTAGTTTCACTGGTAGATATATATTTCTTTTTATTGATTATAAGCCCATCCTGAGCTTCTCTAGAAGGAAGAAGTATATTAATTAATTATTTTTAGAAAAAGCACTCTCTGTAACACCTTATACAAAGGGAAGGAAAAAGATTAATGCAGCATAGCATAGCCACTGCTTGTTATAAAGAAAACTTACTGATCTGGTCTAGATATATTATTTTAACTATGGAAGGATTTAACGAAACTGATTATTTGCTTAATTTTTATTTTCAGACCAATTGTCTTTTTAAAGATTAGGGATACGTGATTTAAACTTGAAAATAGGATATTTGGTTTATGAGGATTTCTTAAATAAATATTGCTTAATGAGATTTTGCAAAATGTTTCTCTGGCACAACCTTTATACTTCTTTTCTAAAGAAAATCCATGCATAGATTGTTAACAACTAAAAAGTTCATTTTTGGTATAAGTTCATTTTTCATTTTTATATCAAAAAATCTCAAATATAGTAGCTGAGTTCCCTCTTACTAAACTGAAGTGTAAACACTCTATAATCTAAGAACCTAAACAATGATACATTTTACTTAAATAGTTTATGGTGGTTGCTATAAAAACTTTAAACTCCAAAGGAGGTTTGGTTAATTCTACATTTGCTGGCAGGCAAATATATATTTCATTCAGTTCTGATGTTGAAATTGACTTGCCTTTGAATTTGGTCTAATCTGTTAACTGATTTGATTCCCATGGATGTATTTTTATTTGAATTGTAATTAAAATGCTTTAACTTATTAGCATTATCTTAAGCATAATTTTTAATATATAGATGAGATATAAATATATTATTAACAGTGAATAATTGGAAATTTAAAAACAAATATCCTTATTCTTAGTGCTGCTGGTGGAGAAATCTTTGACCAGTGTGTAGCTGAAAGAGAAGATGCCTTCAAGGAAAAAGATGTTAAGCATCTCATGAGGCAGATTTTAGAAGGAGTTTCCTTTTTACATCAAAATAATGTAGTTCATCTTGACTTGAAGGTAAGATAATGATTCTGAAGAACTGAAGCAATATTAAAGATCCATTTTCCTCTTAAACTCTTCTTTATATTAAAAGTTGTTTTATTTTTTTAGATGTTCTGATTGCTTATTTTGAAGAATAGACAGTGCCATTTTAAAGGTTTGATTTTTGGTGGAAAAGACTTTTCTGCCTATTTAGGAACTTGCTTCTACCTCTGCCAAACTGTTCTTCAGTTGATGCCAGTATGTACTGCAGGTTATTTTAGCTCTGTTTTTTTTTCCTGATAATTAGCTGTACATCCAAATATAACGTTATACAATTGTGTAGAGTCCAGACTGAGAATCTTCTAATATTGCATACCTTGGTACATATTCATTGTGCACATGTGAACCAGCTTTTGTCTTGTTCCTCAATTTCTTGAAACACTAAAATAGGAAACTTGGTGTACCTGCCAAGTCAGGTACCAGCAGAGGGGAAGGGAGCATATTTATGTAAAGGCAGATTAAAAACCACAATTTTAGGTAAATAATTGGATCTACATGGTTTTTGTCTATTATGTGTATGGGGTGATTAATGTTTACCTCCCATATGATAAGGTAGTGCATCATGCCAAAGAAGGATTGAGAACAAAAAACTTTATCAAAATGATGTTTGAATTTCTACTTGAGGAAGGTTAATGTTTGAAACTGTAATGTTCTCTTGCAGCAGTCTGGTTAAGGAATGCTATGTTGTATATAATGGAAAATGAAGATGCATTTATTTTAGACTGATTCCTAGACAAATTGATACCAGTTGACCTATAACGTTACAAACCAGTGTTATTGTCTGAGCAAAACATTAGTAATGACAGGCAAATCCTATTTGGATTCCCCATATAAGAAAGTCTTAGAAACCAATAAAATATTACAGTGCAGTGCCACATAAAGCTAAAGAAGATTGCACATCCAGTAAATGCAAGAAACTCTTGCTATCATATCTCCCCTATTTCTTCTTTTCTTTAGTCAAACCCAAGTTCTGCAGCTGTTCTTCATAATGTTTTGGTCTCCAGGCCTTTGATCATCTTAGTTGCTCTTCTCTGAAAATTTTCACAACTCTCAACATCTTTTTTGTGATATGGTGACCAAAATTGGCTGCAGTATTCAAGGTGTGGTCTTACTAGGGCTTTATAAAGCAGTACTAATACTTTGCGTGATCTTGATTCTATGCCTCTGTTTATACAACCCAGGATTGTATTAGCTTTTTTGATTGCTGCTGCACACTGCTGGTTCATAGTTAAGTGATTGTCCACTAGGACTCCAAGGTCCCTCTCACAGTTAGTTTTTAAGCCAGGTCTCACCTAATCTGTATTTGTTCCTTTGGTTTTTCCTGCCTAAGTGTAAGACTTTACTTTTCTCCAAATTGAAACTCATTTTGTTGGATAAGGCCCATTGTTCAAGTTTGTCAAGATCTTTTTGGATCCTGAGTTTGTCTTCTGAAGTGTTGGCTACCATGACAGTTTGGTGTCATCTGCAAATTTGATGAGTTCCCTTCTATTCCCTCATCTAAGTCGTTAATGAAGATGTTGAAGAGTACTGGGCCTAAGATGGAACCTTGTGGTACCCCACTGCTTACTTCTCTCCATGTGGATGTAGTGCCATTGAGGACTACTCGTTGAGTACGGTTTGTCAGCCAGTTACAGATCCATTTGTTGGTGATGTTGTCTCTTCCATCTTTTTCTAGCTTACTGAGGAGTAGGTTGTGATCCACTTTGGCAAATGCCTTACTGAAATCTAGGTATACTACGTCCACTGTGTTTCGCTGGTCTACTGGTTTGGTCACTTTATCAAAGAATGAGATGAGATTGGGTTGGCATGTTCTGTTTTTAACAAACCTGTGCTGGCTGTTAGTTATGACTTTGTTTGCTTCTAGTTGTTCGCAGATTTGTTTTTTGATTATCTTTTCTAGGATCTTCCCAGGTATTGATATTAAACTGATTGTTCTATAGTTTCCTGAGTCTATTTTTTCCCCTTTCTTGAAGATGGGGACCACATCAGCCCTTTTCCAATCCTCTGGTACTTCCCAGGATTTCTGAAAGATGTGGTGCAATGATTCTGAGATAACATTTGCCAGCTCCTTCAGAACTCTGGGATGTAATCTGTCGGTCCTGGTGATCTATATTCATCAAGGTTGGATAGGTGTTCTCTTACCATTTTCTTGCTTATTTTGATTTTTGTTTCTATTATGTCTTTTGCAGGTTTTTTTGGGTGTGTTGGGCTATGGTTTCTTTTTGTGTGAAGACTGATGCAAAGTATGAGTTAAGCAGCTCTGCTTTCTCCCTGTTGCCTGTAATTTCCTTGCCATCTTCTCTCTTTAGTGGGCCTACAGTTTCCTTGAGTTTTTTTCTTGTTGTTAATATGCTGTAAGAAACTTTTTTTGTTGTCCTTGATTTCTGTTGCGAGTCTTTGTTTATTCTGGGCCTTTGCTTTCCTGACTTCTTCTTTGCATGTTCTGGCTGTCTGCTGATAATCGGCCTTGGTTATATGCCCCTCTTTCCATTTTTTGTATTTGTCCTTTGTGTCTTTTAGTTTCTTAGAGAGATCTTTGTGCAGCCATGCTGGTTTCTTCTTGGATTTCTTATTTTTCTTTCTCAGTGGTATTGTGGTGGTCTGGGCTTTTGTGATCACATTTTTCAGGGTTTCCCATGCTTCTTGGGTTGTTTTCCCCTTTAGGATTTTAATCCATGGGATCTTTCCTAGGTTCTCTCTGAATTTGTTAAAAGTTGGCTCTTTTGAAGTTTAGGATGTTGGTTGGATTGTTTTCTATTGCTAGTATTTGTCTTATATTAAATTCCAGTATGACGTGATTGCTTTCACCCAAGGTTCCGGCAATTTTGATTCCCTCTATCACTTCTTCTCTATTTGTAAGGATTAAGTCCAGTATAGCTTTTTAAAGAACTCCCTGCCCCTGATTTTCCTGTTGCTTCTTTGCACATATTACTGAGCAGCATTTGTGGGAGCCCTTTGAGGAGCTTCTCCATGGTCAGGACTCAGCAACTGAATAGCAAATCACGGTGTTCCCATTATGCCACTTGGAAATCTCATGACATCATCATTGGATGAATACCTGGAAATTTTACTTTTTAACTAAGTTTAATGTGCCTTTTTATAATTTTCCATCTTGGGATTTATAGCATCCTGTAAGCTTTTGTTTCAAAGTTAAGGCCTAAGAATCTAGCACCACCAAACTAAAGCAATATTTACATTGGTAAAAAGTGCATGCTTTACATAATTACAAGTTTTGCTGTCTGTAAAAAATATATATTTAATTTGAAAAATGAGACTTACGGCCAAAAAGATGTTATGCTGACTAATCAGATAAGCAAAGTCTTACATCACAGTTACAGTACAATGTACAATAAAAGGAGCTCTATCTCAGGACTTTTCAACCTTTTCACCGACTGTACCACTTCTAGGATATGGCAATATTCAAGTACCACCTAGCAAGGTGTCAAAAACTTGATGACCCCCCCCCAAAAAAACCCAACCTGTTCAAAGTTGCAATTGCACTGAAATGACTTATGACCATTTTTCACACTTATGACCATTGTAGCATGCCCAGGGCCATGTGATTTATATTTGGATGCTTGGCAACTGATTCATATTTATGATGGTCACAGTGTTCCAGGGTCATGTGATCCCCTTTTGCAACCTTTTGACAAGCAAAGTCAATGGCAGGGTTGCTGGTGCCCAAGTGCTAAGGTGGGACTTCCCTCCCTCCTTTCCTGCCTCCCTCTTTCTCATTCCCATCTCCTTCTGAAGGAAGAATTTGAACCCCCCTATATTTTCTCTCTTCCATATATTCATCAAACAAGGAAAAGCCTCCAGAGACAGAAAAGACAAGCTGCTGAGTGAACTAGCTTAAAAAGGCACATTCCCTTTTAAGAATTAGCTGCTGGCTAGAAAATAAAGTTAAGGAGCCGGCAGCCGGCACTTAAGAAAGAAAAAAAATGTAGTAAGTAATGGCTGCCAGCTAAGGCAGCCTCGCCAAATGGCTCCATTCTTAAGTAAAGGAATGCTACAGGCAAAATCTGTTCAGGAGAAAAATACTTCAAAATCCCTTGCAGCAAAACGTACAGCTAACAATAGCAGAGCAATAGAAGCTAACACGAGACATCAACCATCCGCCAAATAGAAATTGGTGTGAAGAAACCTAGCTATTAAACAGAGAGAGACATTTAAATGTAGAGATGACAGTTTATACTCAGTATTTGTGAGGTTGTGGATGTGGTTTTTTTAAGTTTAGTCTTTGGGATTTGTCACCATGAGGTAATCTATACATACAGATCATTGTCTATTCATGTACTGTAGCTTCCTGCAAGTCAGTATGGTTGGCAGGAATCCATACAGCAGCAGCTTTTCTCTTTGTGGAGAATGGCAGCCCCCTTGGGTTTAGGCTGGGGCCCTGCTCAGCTGCAACATTGGGATTATTGTATATTGTCTCTGGATAATAATAGATCAATTACTTGAGTCCCTCAGATGACAATGAGATTATTGACAGTATGGGGATGAATCATCAACATGGAAAATACAGAACTGTAGTACATCCCCAGTTGAGAGAAATGTATCTATTATTAATGCTTGAGCAAGCACTGGCAAAGTAAATTAACAACTTCAGAGCAGGATACTCAGGAAAGCCATCAAGTGAAGTGGTAACATTGGAAAGAAGACTATGATCTGCTAAAAAAAATCAGTTAAAAGCAATTTATAGTATTCTGATATTAATTCTAGTGAAGTAAAGGATTACCATTGTAGCAACTGATATATATATATAGGGCTGATTTCAAACCAGTTTGGCAAGGAAGAAAGAACTATGCTAGTAAAAAATAAAGACTTCACTTGGATTGAGACCAGGATATTCATATACTGGGGTTTTTTTGAACAAGTTTTATTATTTTTTCAAATTTTTACATTTAGGTGCTTAGGAAGCAGCGTTGTGATAGGGTAATCAATAGTCCAATAACAAAATCATTCATGTATATCTCAGGTTACATCAATAAGGATTCCCTCTCTAGTTCCCTTAAATATTATATCATGTTCATATTAATACATTTCTAACTAAAGCTCAGTCAATCAATACATTTATCTATGACGTTTTACTTATACATATCCAAGTCCTGTTTTTAAGTTTTGCTTAATTCCAATTCTATGTTTCAATTTAACCTTTTATAACCAATATTTAAGTTTCGGATAACCTTAATTTCCCTCATTTCATTATAAAATACTTAACACAACTAGAATAGACATATTGGTCCAAAATTTTCCTTCTTACTTTGTCCACAAATATATTCTATTTCATTTACTAACAAAAATCTTCCATTATCACAAATGTATTTCCATCTGACAATCAAAACTATAATCTAACAATTAATTTTAATTTCCCTTATAAGTCTTAATCCTGGATATTAAACCAATCACTCCAAAGAGCTACTTAGCCCATTAAGTGAATTTTTAAATCCCATTTTTAAATCTAACTCTGGCTTTCTTTTTGTGCCTGGCAGGCATCATCATCATCATAATAATAATAATAATAATAATAATAATAATAATAATAATAATAATAATAATAATAAAGTTGGAAGGGACCTTGGAGGTCATCGAGTCCAACCCCCTGCTCAGGCAGGAACCCTACACCATTTCAGACAAATGGCTCTCCAGTCTCTTCTTAAAAACTTCCAGTGTTGGAGCATTCACCACTTCTGGAGGCAGGTTGTTCCATTGGTTAATTGTTCTAACTGTCAGGAAGTTTCTCCTTAGTTCTAAGTTGCTTCTCTCCTTGATCAGTTTCCACCCGTTGCTTCTCGTCCTGCCTTCAGGCACTTTGGAAAATAGCTTGACTCCCTCTTCTTTGTGGCAGCCCCTGAGATATTGGAACATTGCTATCATGTCCCCCCTCATTCTTCTCTTCGTTAAACTAGACATACCCAATTCCAGCAACCATTCCTTATATGTTTTAGCCTCCAGTCCTCTAATCATTTTTGTTGCTCTTCTCTGTACTTTTTCTAGAGTCTCAGCATCTTTTTTACATCGTGGTGACCAAAACTGGATGCAGTATTCCAAGTGTGGCCTTACTAAGGCATTGTAAAGTGGTATTAATACTTCACGTGATCTTGATTCTATCCCTCTGTCAATGCAGCCCAGCACTGCGTTGGCTTTTTTGGCAGCTGCAGCACACTGCTGGCCCATATCTAAGTGATTGTCCACTAGGACTCCGAGATCCCTCCCACAGCTACTACTATTGAGCAAGGCACCCCCTATACTATACAGAGGTACTGGCTTCCATACCAGTACCTCTGAATCCACTGATGTATCTCCCTTCATTCCCACACATGTTGTTTGAACCAAAGGAGAACATCCAGTTATCAATTTTTCAAAGGAACTGGCCCCTTTGTAATAATTAGGTTGTTGGCCTAATAATTCAAATCTCCATGTTTGGTTTGGGATATTTGTAATGAGTTCAAGCTGGTCCTCTTGTTCTTCTTCCAATTTCGTCTGAGTAAAGCAAAAAAGTCATATCTGGTGTTGTAGTTATTGTTTGGTTAGCTAAATTGTCTAAGTTCTCAATGTAGTATGTTTCTTGATCAGTTCCTGTTGCTTTTGAAGTTATAGATACTGTAGAGTATTTGCAAAATTGAGCTATAAGGCTGAAGGCCACACACAGAGGAAGAAGATAATGACCAGTAACTCACAAGAACTAACTTATAATATTTTTACAAAGAAAAATTATAGCAACAACCAATTTAATTGTGTTTATGAATCTTACAATTTTGCTTCATCAGACCCTGCAGATATACTTCTGTTTGTCAAACCATTTCTAGCTATTTCTGTGAAAAAGTGCACATACTCCTATTTCTGTTTTTAATGGCTGAACTATTTTCCAGTAAGCTTATTTCCCTTTATATGTTTTTAGCCGCAAAACATTTTGTTAACTTGTGAATCGCCATTGGGAGAAATTCGGATAGTTGACTTTGGACTTTCCAGAGTAATGAAAAATAATGAAGAACTAAGAGAAATTATGGGAACACCTGAATATGTTGGTATGTTTGTTATTTATATGATCTTCAGAACAAATACCCTGCAGCATATAATGCAAATGTTTGAGTTATGTGATATTTATCAGAATTTAAGCTTAAGGTGTTTAATATTTAAGAATTTAATGTTTCATATCTTATAATATCCAATTTCTATTCCAATAGAAATTCAGAAGAACAAATAAAACCTTTTCACAGTTTGTGTGAGCATAACCTACATTCATTAGTTAGCATTACATTCCTTAGATTTCATTTGATTCTTGCAGCTGGGCTAGCAAAGCAGATTTTCCAGTCATCTTTTCCCCAAGGTAACAATAGTAATAGCACTTAGACTTATATACTGCTCTATAGTGTTTTACAGCACTCTCTGGGCAGTTTACCTCTGAAGGATGGAAGACTGAGTCAACCTTAAGTCCATTAGAATTGAACTCCAGTATATGGACAGAGTTAGCCAACAATACTGCATTCTAATCATTGCAACACCCGGGCTCTTATAAAGTAGTTCCTCTAATTCTGTGAAAATGCTTTGTAGAATATTGAAAGCATTTTATCTGCTTGTAAAGTAAGCTATAGGAAGGACACTCGTGAAAAATCAAGTAATTGCACTTTCACTACCATCCATTCCTGTAAACTGAGTTTTTGGAAACTCTCCTTACACAGTATGTCCCAGTACTATATAATTTCTTAAAAATCTCAAAAAAGATAGTAAAATACTATTTAGTCATGATCACAATAAGGAAATAATTAGGTTTTAATAAATTGCTTCCAGAAGGCAATTAGTTCATTTTTTAATATTCAAGATTTATTACATGTTTGATGTTTTTTATACAATTTGCCTTTGAATGTATTACACTTCAACTTACATCTCCAAATGAAGTTTATATATTCTATCCCTTTCACATTATTATACTGTTTCAGTTCTCACTTCCAAGGGCTGAAGAATTTGTTTCTACCAACTAGATTGCACATGTCAAAAGAAATACAAACCACCATCTCTTTGCCATCTTATTGTTGTCTTTTTTTGCAATTTAACTGTATTTTTTCTAATAGCTCCAGAAATTCTAAACTATGATCCAATCAGCACTGCAACAGATATGTGGTAAGAAAAACACTTTATTGAAATGTTAACTCAAAACCACATATTTTTCTCTCATGAAGCTTACACATTTTTATTTTGTTTTTCTATTTAGGAGCATTGGAGTGTTAACATATGTCATGCTAACAGGAGTGTCACCATTTTTGGGGAATGATAAACAAGAAACATTCTTAAATGTATCTCAGATAAATGTAAATTACTCTGAAGATTTTGATCTTGTATCTGAATATGCAGTAGATTTCATCAAATCTCTTTTGATTAAAAAACCTGAGTAAGATGTATTTTAATCATTTTGCTTCATGAATATTAATCTATGTAAATGAAAAATAAGAATTGCAAATGTAAATGATTATTTAAGTTACTTTACTCTTGGCTTAATATATTTCACAATATCATATCATGTGATTTTGCATTAGCAGTAGATTTAGCTATGATTCTGAAGATTAAACTGAAAATATAAAACTTTATAGATATGATTTTAATACATGTAATTTAACTTTTCTGGAGGTAGATTCACAGGTTGATGTTCAGGGCTACTGTGATATAATCTATTTATTTCATCCTAAAATAAAAAATAAGCTCTGATTAAAACTCTGATAAGTTTTAAAAAAGAATTTGACTACTTGCAATAGATTGTATCCTAACATTTGAAAAACATAGTTCATGTGAAGTTGAAATATTCTCAAAGCTAACAAGATTCCAGAGAGGCGTTTTCTTCAAAATGATCAAAATGTTGATCCAGATAAAATAACTGTCATAACGTGACTATTGAATTATTCTTAGTTGTGATTTATTTATGATTATTCAAATTATGCAGTCTAATTTAGTATATAATTTACAGTACAAGTCACCATTTAAAATAATGTGAAATAGATTTTGAATGTGATTTTAAGCCTTAAAATTTTGTTGCCAGACTCTTTAAATCAATTTCTCTCTTTTTTCTATTTAGGAAACGGGCAACTGCAGAAGAATGTTTGCTGCATTCTTGGCTGGCTCAAACTGATATTCCTGATAAAATACGCTGTATTAAAAACACAGAAGATGAAACAAATGCCATTATTGTAAATGAAGTCTCTACATCTGAAAATTCTAGAAATGGAGAAAAAACAGAAGAACCAGTAGTAAAAGAAGAGCTTATTTTAATGGCTTCCTATACACTGGGTCAATGCAGGCAATCAAAAAAAGATAAAATTGTTACACACAAAACTATTTCAAAATTATTTAAATTTAAGGAACCATTTCTCCATGAAATACCTGGAGTTTACTGAAAATACTGAATACCTGCAATTTATTGAATTGCAGCTTGTTTCTACTTTGAGCCCTAACTTGCCTGATTGGCTCTTTTCTTTTAGATCAATTATGTACAGCCAAATAACATTCATATAAAAATTGTAAAGTAGAAGGAAAATATTAAAAAATCATCTGCCAAACACCTTAATATTCTATGGAATTGATAATATTGGAAATACTTAATATAGAAAAAAGTTGAAACATTAGTTTATTTTAAAATATCCAATACATGTAAAGCATTGTTTTAGATGTTCTGTTCAATTACGTATTCATGGTAGATATTTCAGTTGCCTGAATAAAACTGATGTATTTTTTCAGGTGCATAAAATAGCTAGTTAGAATTTGAATACTAGTATATAAGTTTCCAGATTTCATAATTTAATATTATTTCTGATAAATACCTCTATCTGTACTCCTAACTTTAATTTTAATGTTTGTCATTGGGAAAAGAAGTTTTTTTGAAATATGTATATTAGTTTTGGTATTTAATTTATATACTTATCATTTGGGACCAATAATGCTGTTCTTCAGTTATTAGGGAAAAATGCAAAGTATTTTTAGTTTCTAATATGTTCAGATAGACTTGTATCTAATTTGGCCAGTGGGCTTTTACTGATCCTATTTTTAGCTTTGCTCCTAAATTTATTTTATTTCAACACTCCTAGTTTATCAAGATGTTTTGTCTTCTTTAAAAAAATTGATCACAGAAATATATATATCTTACTATTTTGCAGATTTTTTCTTCTACTTATAAAAGGATAGCTGTGCTATAACTCAAAGAATGAAAGACCCCTAGAAACCTACTTATTTGCAGAATGTACATCATGCAGTTTATCTATCATCATTTGTTTGCTTCTTAAAATTTATATTCTACATTCATGAAAAGTGCTTTATTTCTAATAGATTCAGAACCATATTTAGACTGTAGGATTCAAATAGAATAATTTGATTAATTTTCTGTAAAATTTCAACATTAGTGCACTAGAAAACTTGAAGAAATGTTCAGTATGAAGCTAGTATATTAATTTATATTAAGTATAAATGCAAGTTTCTGACTCCATACTTCTTTATAAGGAATTGTGAGGCTCTAGCAATGCTTCTCACAAGTTAAAAATGGAATTTCAAGGAAACATTGATTTGGTGCTTATTATTAATTAATACAATATTTGTGTTTGTGTCTTTTCATATTTCAATTCAGGTGCATTCTTAATATATATATATTTTTCTTAGCTCGTAGTTGTAAATCTGAAAAAACTAAAGGGTTTTACAATTATGAGTTACCTATACAGAATGAAACCATGATTTATTGTAACTGGATAAAGAGGATGTCTGTTATTTTCAATTGCATATTAAATTGGACACTATGTCATCCACAACAAGATCATTACACAAGTGATGTGAATTATGTTATTTGTATTATTTTTGTTACTGTATGATTATAAAACGATGACAATTTACCTATGACTGCAATGGAGCCTGCTCATTATGGTTGCATGTTGCAAGACAGCCCCTTCCCCTTCTCTCACTGAAGTGCTCATTAAAAAATCTAATCATTTCTTCTAGGCAGCTTCTAGTTGGAAGTATAGATAAGGACTTGCACTCTGGATACTTTGATCATAATGCAGCATAGTCAACAGGAAGTAGGAGTACCAAATAAAGTGTTATGAATAGTAGATAAACACCATGTCTTTAAATAGCTAAGCAATTTTACAAAATCCTGATAGGTGCACTATGATTATGGAAACACCGCCTTTAAATACTACAGCCCAATAAGGTTCTTCCATTGGCCAATACAAAAAATATTTATTTAATATGGTAAACTGTTTTTTCTAGTTCTTTGATGATCTTTAGAAGTCTTTTTTTTTTCAACTCCCCAAAGAGGAATATTCGTAATGTTTTAAGGAAATGTTCAAATCTGAAATTGTTTCCTGCTTTCCAGTAAAAAAAAAAGTCATTCCATTCCAAGGAATTTCTATTAAATAATACTACCAAAGTTTTAATTGCTTCATAATTTTTGCTATGTCTTAGTTGAAAAATTATCTCCACCACTAATAATAGTATTTGTTTTACTAGTATAGTCCTGAAAGCCAAGAGTAGTTGGTAGTTCAACTCTAAATGGTCTATTACATATTACAGGTCACAAAATCAGTGAAATTATGCCAAGCTTCTAATTGACTTTGTAGTTGTGTCATTCATTTCATCAAATTCATCAAATTTGACGAAATAGTTTTTTCTCTCTACTTTAGTGGCTAAATTTTGTTTGATAGTTTTGTTCTCTGAGGCATCAATATGTAATTGGAATTCACAAGGATTCATCTTATTGACCTAAAACTTTAATTCCACTTCCTTTTTCCTCAGCAAAGCTTACATAAAAAGTACTATTTTTTCTTCATAGCTAAAATTGGGCTTCCAAAACTATATTTGATTTGCTTGTAATTGAGACAATAATTATACTGAAAAGCATTAGCAATTGAAGTTTAAGAATTTATTTCCAGAATATTAGCTATGCTACTTGAGCTGACAAATGAGAATACAATACTTTCTCTGATATGTATGCAATTCTCAAATGTCCAGCTAGCAAATCCAAGAAAAGAACTCCTGGGACATAGTTCTTCCCAAAAGTAACACTTTTATTGAAAATACATATTGATAAAAAAAGAAACAAAACCAGCTCTGAATTTCCCACTTGAATGTCCACATAATTAAACTTGAATCCCCCATTTGGCCGTCCCTTTCAGTCCATCACAATGTCCAATCACATACATTCATTTTGTTATGGGAACTGCCTGGACCGTTCAAACACCTGCGCAGTGTGGCCTTGAAGGGAGGAGCAAGGTCTCACGATCTGCAGACAGATTCTTGGCATTCCATTCCCACCCCATGCAATTCAACTGCCCCCCTCCCAATTGGTATCAAGTTGAGAGCGGAGAAGAACTAGGTGAAAAGCGAATCACTCTTGACAACATCTTTGTTCCCATTTTGTAAACAATATCAAACAATTGTTAAAAAGGGGATTTGTTTTAATACAAACATTGATTCACTATCTTGTATATTCCAAGCAATGCAGTTTGATAAAAGATTTTACATGATTCAATTAAAAAAATTACTAAAGCTTACTATGAGACACTTTATAAGACTGAGATGGTCTCGAATGAGGCAATACAGGACTATTTAAAAGAAGCCAATCTTCCAAAGGTATCAGAGAATGTGCAACACATGTTAAACGAGAAGATAACAATGATGGAGATCACAGGCGATAAAAAGGCAAAAGGATAAAACTCCGGGACCCAATGGTCTCCCTGCAGAATTTTACGTAGCTTTACAAGATATAGTAAGCCCGATCCTGAAAGACCTTTGTAACGAAACTCTTTCAGAGATAAAAATACCCAATTCATGGACAGAAGCCAATATTTCCCTCATACTTGCTTGGAAGTACTTGCTTGCTTGGAATTTTACTTGGAGCTGCTTGCTTGGAATTTTACAACTGTGAGTGAAAAGAAGGGGGGAGGGCAAAATTAGCAAAGGCCCTACTGATTGGATACTTTATTGCATTTAACTCCCTAGAGTTTGCTGGAAACTTCTTGCTTGGAAGTACTTGCTTGCTTGGAATTTTACTTGGAGCTGCTTGCTTGGAATTTTACAACTGTGAGTGAAAAGAAGGGGGGAGGGCAAAATTAGTGGCCTGCGCGCCATTAGGCGCGCAAATCATATAACTAAAAATCATAAACAGCAGTGGTACATTCAGGGCAAGTGTGTCTGAGATTCCTTGTATCTAAGAATGTCTGGCTTAGTACAGTGCAACACTTGCTTTGCAGCTGTTTTCCGCAGTACCCTCTTCAAACTTGGAAACTCCTATCTGTAAACAAATCACTAGTCTACAAGGACAGATTATCTAGGGTCTGTAATCTGTGCTCTTCAGGCAGAAATTAGGTCTCCAGTTCAGCCCTTCTACTCTATTGAGCCTCCGCGCTATCAGCCCCCTCTACCACAAAGATCCTGCAGGAGAAGGGCAGTGTGGACAACCGTGGGATCTGGCAGGGTGAGAGCTGTGAACCATAAACACAAAGCTTTCGCTGTGTCCCTGCACAACAGATACAACACCCTTGCTGACCTTAATAGGGAAATTAAGGAGACAGGTAAAGGTATTTGTGATGATGACTCAAATATGCAGGGGATTGTGGACCGAGATGAAGAACTTGTTTCTGACAGGGAGAAGTGCGAATCAGATATTACACACCAATCATGCAAGAACAGAAAGGCATCCAAAAAGAGAAGCCACCTTCTGGTTGGTGATTCAATTGTAAGGGATGTAAATTTAGGAAAGTACACGGAGGTTTTGAAAGAGGTCAGATGTCTCCCAGGTGCTACTGTCAGTAGGGACAAGAAACGTATTTCTAAAATAATTAAGAATACCAGCAAGGACTGTGATATGGAGGCTATTGTACATCTTGGCACTAACGATCTGTCCCAAAAAGATGTACTCTCTGTGCAGAACGATTTCCAGAGCTTGGGGCAGGAACTTAGCAAAATAGGCTGTAGGCTAACTTTTTCAGAGGTTATACCAGTGTATAACGATCAAAACGGAAAAGGCCAGCGTATAGCACAATTCAATATGTGGCTAAAGGAGTGGTGTAAAGGGGAAGGCTTTGGATATATTAGTCATGATGTCAGTAGTTGGTCCCATGACAAAATGTACAAAAGAGATGGTTTACATCCATCAAAGAAAGGGACTGAATTACTTGGCTATAAATTCACAGATTTTCTGGAGGAATATTTAAAGTAAACAGCGGGGACAGTGAGTTAATCGATACAGAGCATCCCTGTCCCCGGCAATCTAAAAACAATAGGGCTATCAGTGCATGTAACATAGATATGTGTGTGGACAAAAACACCAACCTTGCTGTCAAGCAAAATCAAGCTTCTAATAACGAGTGCCACACAAATGCACTAACCAAATAGATGGTAAGACAATAGGGGAACTCAGGCACCACTCAGGTTATGTAGAAAGTAAACACAGGGTCGGTCATAAAGGACTCAAATGTCTATACACCAATGCACAGAGTATGAACAGCAAAAGGTGAACTAGAAATTCAGGTCAATGAGGGCAGATATGATATTGTTGCCATTACAAAAACATGGTGGGATGAAACCCACAAATGGAACACACAGCTAGAGGGATTTAAATTATTTAAAAGAAACAGATCAAATAAAAGAGGAGGTGGAGTTGCTCTCTATATAAGAAATAACTACATCTCCACAGAAATAGAGCACAACAATGACGAAAACTGTCTTGAATGCATTTGGGTCAATATAAAAGGGAGAAAAAATTACATTGCCATAGGTGTATACTATAGGCCACCCAACCAAACAGAGGAAATAGATGAACTTTTTGCTAGTCAGCTAACTAAGGTATGTAGGAAGCACATCACCATAGTAATGGGGGACTTTAATTACCCTGACATCAACTGGGAGACAAACTTTGCACCAAGTGGAAGATCAAACAGATTCCTGACAAACCTAACAGACAACTTTGTCTCCCAAAAAGTAGAGAAGGGAACTAGGGGATTAGCCATTTTGGATCTAATTCTCACTAACAGAGATGAAATGATAGAAGGTGTTGAAGCCACAGGAACCTTGGGAGGTAGTGATCATGCAATATTGGAATTCAACATTATGGAAACACAAGCAATAGAACATAGTCAAACTAGAGTCTTGGACTTCAAGAGATTTAATTTCAATAAACTTAGAGAGGGCTTGGGAAAGATTCCATGGATGAGAATCCTCCAGGGGAAAACAATGCAAGAAGCTTGGGAAATTTTGAAAAGCAAGATAATAGAAGCCCAGTCTACCTCAATACCCACAAAGAGGAAAAATAACAGCTCTCAAAAGAAACCAGCATGGCTGCATAAAGAACTCTCTGACAAATTGAAAGATAAAAAGGACAAGTATAGAAAGTGGAAAGAGGGGCACATAACTAAATCAGAATATCAACAAATAGCCCGAGCCTGCAAAGATGAAATGAGGAAAGCCAAGGCTCAAAATGAACTATGGCTTGCGACCAAAGTCAAAAATAACAAAAAAAGCTTCTTTCAACATGTAAAAAACAAGAAAAAAGTGAAGGAAACGATTGGTCCATTAGTGGGGGAAAGTGGTAAGAAGGTGACTAGCAATAGGGAGAAAGCAGAACTATTTAACTCGTTTTTTGCATCTGTCTTTACACAAAGGGAAAAAACAGACCAACCTATCAAAAACAGTGCCATAAAAAACAGTATAGAAACACAAGTTAAGATAGGCAAGAAAATGATAAGTGAGCACCTGTCCAGCCTAGACGAGTTCAAATCACCAGAACCAGATGGATTACACCCCAAGGTTCTCAAGGAACTGGCAGATGTGATCTCAGAACCACTGAACTATATTTTTCAAAGATCTTGGAGCACAGGGGAACTACCAGAGGACTGGAAAAGAGCTGATGTAGTTCCCATCTTCAAAAAAGGAAAAAAAATGGATCCAGGAAATTACAGACCTATCAGCCTGACCTCAATACCTGGGAAGATTCTGGAAAAGATAATCAAACAACGAATCAGTGAACACCTAGAGGCAAACAAAGTCATTACTAAAAGCCAACATGGGTTTGTCAAAAACAGATCATGGCAGACAAACCTTATTACATTCTTTGACCAAGTGACAAAATTAGTGGATCAGAGGAATGCTGTGGATATAATTTACTTGGACTTCAGTAAAGCATTTGATAAAGTAGATCACAACCTACTACTCGATAAGATAGAAAAATGTGGGTTAGACAGCATCACCACCAGATGAATTCATAGCTGGCTGACCGGCCGTACTCAGCGTGTGGTCCTCAATGGAACCGCATCTACATGGAGGGAAGTTTATAGTGGGGTGCCCCAAGGCTCTGTTCTAGGCCCAGTGCTCTTCAATATCTTCATCAATGATTTGGACGAGGGGATAGATGGGGAACTCATCAAATTTGCGGATGACACCAAGCTGGCAGGAATAGCCAACACTC